>NC_056595.1:11893352-12053352 GCF_018340385.1 Cyprinus carpio | reverse complement strand
AGATAGATAGATAGATATATAGATAGATAGATATACATAGATAGATAGATAGATAGATGATAGATAGATAGAACAATATATAAAATGATAGACCAGAATGTTAGACAGACAGACAGACAGACAGACAGACAGACAGACAGATAGACAGATAGATAGATAGATAGATAGATAGATAGATAGATAGATAGATAGATAGATAGATAGATATAAAGACAGACAGAAAGATACAGCAATATATAGAACGACAGACAGACAGACAGACAGACCGATAGATAGACAGATATAAAGACAGACAGAAAGAAAGATACAGCAATATATTGAACGATAGACAGACAGACAGACAGAGAGACAGAGAGACAGATAGACAGATAGACAGATAGACAGATAGATAGATAGATAGATAGATAGATAGATAGATAGATAGATAGATAGATAGATAGATAGATAGATAGATAGATAGATAGATAGATAGATAGATCCTATTACCTGGTCATGGCAAGCTGGAATGGAGCTCCCAATGCCGTGGAAGGTCATCTGCACAGGTGAGAGGGTCAGGTAGGTCATGAACTCTTTGTCAGTTTGCCGATCGGAGTATTGCACCTGCATGAGACGAGAGACGGAGGGAAGCGAGTATTAAATATTATGTGATGCAATTTGCAGCATGTACTGCACTGCGGTTCTGACCTTGGAAAACATTTTGTGGGAAAAGTACGAACTGGATCCTCAAACTTGGCTGGTAGGTTGTGCTCACTTTTACTTGATAACAGCAGTGGTTTTAGATTCTGATCTTCATCCTCATGAATGGTTCACAATCTATGCTTTCTCAAGCGCTCTGATAGAGTGATTTAGAGGCGAGCTCTGGCCCCGTTTGGGGTTTCTGAGAACACCTCTGCACATCAAACTCCACTCAGCAACACCCAAAGGATTGTGTGTGTGTGTGTGTGTGTGTGTGTGTGTGTTTTCTGGTTTCTGGACACTATGGTGGGCCACTTTGATCATGTTATGCCTGACCTATTTAGATATCCAGGCCATTTTTAAAGACTATTTAACTTGCAGAACATACAGAATTAAAAATAAAACTGCTTTTCATTTTATAACTTTTAGAATTTAGGTTTTGCCAGTGTTTTTTTAGCATAAATAATGACTGAAAATGCATTAAACTATTTCTAAAAAACACTGAGAAATTCAGTGGAAACAGATCTATATGTCTGATCATATAGATTTGGGAAAAGTGTTAGTTGTTCCATGGGAAACATGTCTGGACAGCTGGTTTCAATGTGTGAAAGTCTGCTTCCAGAGAACTCCTTGGCACAAGAAATGTCTTGGACTAAATGCTCATATATTTAAAATAAATAATTGTTAATGCATAAAACTGAGAATCCTGAAGAGAAGAGAAACAGATGAATGAGTGCAACAGCAGACTGAAGGAATCTCTCACTGCTAGAACGTGTTTATGTTCAGTCTTCAAGTGGTCTGATGGGTTGGATCCACGGGGCATTCCGCTGTGAAGTGTGTTTTAAAGACAATGTTAACAACACGGTTTGCAAGAAGCACATTGTGTGATTGGCGTTCACAGCTCCAGGAAACAGGAACTCTGACATATACAAACATCTTGTGTCTGGTGAAGAGAAGAAATAAATGGCTGCACTGAGTTGGTTAATATTTCTATTATATTCTGCACAGACAGATCACGCTTTTAGGGCTGCCATTTTAAAACATTAATTTATCAAGTAAAAATAATATAATAAAATAATGTACATCACATTAAATTTATATCAACTTAGTTCAATTGGCAATTAATTCTTTTCAGCAAATATTAATGAATGCAATTAAGTGCATTTAAGTAAATTAACTAATCATCATTTACTGCGTAACTGATTTGATTACCATTTTTAACCAATTAATCTTATTAATATAAAAACATATAACATAAAAATCCATTAATTAAACGTAATAAAAAATATATAAAAAGTATAATATAAAAACTTACTTAAAAAATATCAGTAACACTTTACATTATGTTATACATACTATTACAGTATTTATTAATCTTTGTTAATGTTAGTTAATGAATATACAATCATTCATTGTTAGTTCATGTTAATTCACAGTGCATTAATTAACTAATGTTAACAAGCACAACTTTTGATTTCAATAATTCATTAGTAAATGTTGAAATTAACATTAGCTAAGATTAATAAAAGTATTGTTCATTCTTAGTTCTTGTTAACTAAAGTAGTTAACTAATGAAACTTATTGCAAAGTGTTACCAAAATATCTTTATAATTTAAGAGAACAAAATCTTGTTATATATAATAATGACTCTTTGAATGACATATTAATTACAATTATATGCATATAAAAATAATTATTAATAATACAATATATAAAAAATATGCTATATAAATATTTTTTATAAAATTATAAAAATATATACAATTCTATTTATTATAATTCTAATTATTTAAATAAATACTAGTTTTTCATAGTTTTAAATATTGTAAAAATATTATATTTATTATATTACTTGATCTAACATGTTTGCACTGTAGTGCAAACATACGGCTGACTGTGTATCCGTTAGCAATGCTGCATGGGTTTGATTTAAAACTTTTCCTAATGCACTTAATTGTGGTGGAGTATCGCCACTTAAAGATAGCTCCTCGCACAAATACACCACAGAGATACAGCTGGGCCCCATCAGAACGAGGCAAAAATCAGACCATAAGGGATTAGCACGTCTAGCATGTGTTTGCTAATGAAAATCCCAGCATAAACACCACCACCAACAACAAAAAAACAACAAGAACAAAAAAAAAAACCATCCCACTCTTTGATGCTTGGAAAGGAGATGCGTTTGATGTCGACTGTGTATAAGACGGAGATGTGCAGAGGAAAAGGAGCCAAATCAAGCGTAGGATGCTGCCAGTGCTATTTGAAGTGCTTTTTACACAGACAACACAGCAGAGTACGGGGGGTAAGAAAAACAAAAAAGAATAAACCGCGTTATGAGGCAGATCTTTTGGTGCAGATGTTCAAAACATACATCATCTGATAGTTATTATTTTCATTAAAGTGGGATTTGCTACATGGCAAGAATTATTATTTTTTTTTTTTTTTAACAAAATGGAGTAACATCTTGCCTTTTGACTTAAGCACATGGACCAGTGATCCTTATCAGGACCATAACGCTGGCGGATTTAACACACGAGTTGGTCTGATAACATCATATTGCAGTTACATATGCGCTAAACCAGCAGTTCGAGTCATAACACGTCTCTGTTTATGATACGTCTAGCTTCGGCATGTGTATTTAATGCTCTCCTGGACAACTGGGCCAAACATTTCTACACAGAAATGGAGGGAAAAGTCTAAAAATAAATAACTGCACTTTTAAAAAATAACGGATCTAAAAAGTTTTCGCAGCAATGCTTGAAAAAAAACAATCTAAAGAACATTGTTCCACTATAAACAACGTTTTGTGCATTTGAAATGTTCCACGGATGTTAAAAGGATCCACAGTTGCAAATAAAGAACCTTTAGATTTAAAAGTGTAGGCAAAACATTTAGCAAATATATTCAGCCTATCTATAGCGACTGAAGCCAGTTAGATAAAGCTTCACTTTTCCTAACCAAATATGGCTCCTTTTACCACTAAAGCAGACACTGCACATCAACAAATTTGACACATGCTGGATTTTACAGCTATAACATAAATATCTCTTTAATCACCTCATAAGTCAAAAAAAAAAATATTATTCACTGATTTTTGGGTCAGATTGCAAGTCTAAGGCATACCAGTGCCAAAAACGTCTTCTAAATCATATCATTCACCATAAATGAAGCAAGTCGCCTTCAAAAGCCCACATCAATCCACTTCTGTAATTGAAATTATGAACCTGATGCTACTGCTGAGTTATACAACTCCAGATGTTCTCGCATCAAATTAAATCACTTTCATATCATCAGTCAGTGCTTTGCCATTAAGGGCAATACGATGGGTTACAGGTTATAAAGATTCTGCAGGTGGGCAGAGCAGAAATTAAAGTGTAATTAAAACGTATGAATGGTTGGTCATAATACTGGCTTGAATGGCAGTTTTTCATGTATAACTTCAGGTTTGGGCTTTGCTTTGTAATTAATGAGAAAGCATTAGGGATATTAAGGATGCACTGAAATTAACATTCTGGCCATTAACACTACCATGTTATGGCAGATAAATATATTTATAGATGGACAAAAGTATTGGGACCATTAAACCAACAGGAACTTTAACAACATCTCAATCTAAATTCATAGACATTAGTATGAAGTTTCTGCCCGGTCATCCAGTAGAGCATTTGTGAGGTCAGGCACTGATGTTGGACTAGAAGGCCTGGCTGGTTGAGGTCAAGGCTCTACATGGGGCAGTCAAGTTCTTTCACATCAAACGCATTCAAACATGTCTTTATGAACCTTGCTTTGAGCACTGGGACAGTTATATTGGAATAGAAAATGTCCTTCCTAGAACTGTTCCCACAAAGTTGGAAGCACAGCATTGTTCAAAATTTCTTGGCATGATGAAGCATTAAGATTTCCCTTCACTTCAAAAACAGCCCCTATACCATTATCCTTTCTCCACCAAACTGTACAGTTGGCACTATGCAGTCAGGCAGGTAATGTTCTTCTGGCATCCACCAAACCTAGACTCGCCCCTCATACTGCCAAACCGAGCTTGTCACTCCAAAGAACAGGTTTCCACTGAATCCAGTGGTGGCGCTCTTTATACAACTCCATTCTAAATTTGTCATTGTACTTGGTGAAATGAAGCCTGCATGCAGCTGCTCGGTCATGGAAACCCATTCCATGAAGCTCCCGCCACACAATTTTTGCGCTGATTAATGGCAGTGGAAGTTTGTAACTCTTTAGTTATGGAATCAGCAGAGCGTTGGAGACTTTTAGATCTCACTCCATGACTTTATGTGGTCTTCCGCTTCGTAGCTTAGTTGCTTCCATTCCTAAATGCTTCCAGTTTCCATATAGTTGACTGTGAAATATCTAGCAGTGATGAAATGTGCTTGTTTTTTATTTGTGCAAAGCTTGTCGCATCATACCCAAGGGTATGAATATTTATGCAAAGTACTTATTTCAATTTTTACTTTTTAATAAATTTGCAAAGTTGTCAAAACCTGTTTTTTGCTTTGTAATATAAAGGATTAAATGGAACCTATAAGGTGAAAAAATAAAAAAATAAATTATTAAGTGTAGACTGATGTGAAAAGAAATAATTTAAAGCAGTTTAACATAAGACAGCAACATAAAAGGTGAAAAAAAAAATAAAGGGGTATGAATACTTTTGCAAGGCATGGTGTATATTGAATCTATGGATATTCATAAATAAACGGCTATATATAAAATAAATATATATAAAATCAATAAATTAAATGAATAATAATAATTATTTTTAATAATATACTGACCAATAAAACTACTTTCCCATCATGAGCCCACACCAATCTTGCAGATATTGTTGAACTGTGGAAGTGTGTTGGTAGCACTTTTGACCAGGAATCTGACTTCTGGTCAAGTCAATATAGCTTCAACATAATAACCATGCAAACTTCTTGTTGGAAGCAAGGTTATCAGTGAAGTACGTCCCACTGATATAAAGGATGAAACGGATGCATTACGAACGCTTCCATCACCTCCATATGAAGCAATTTATGAAGTGATTAATGGTATGACTACAGAGCAGTTGGCATATAGATGCTGAACGCTGCCGGCTGTGATCAAAGCAGCACCTCACAGAGAGATGCATGTGTGCCAAGCGCTGACAGGATGAGAAATCCAAGCACGAGTTCTTTTATCAGCTCGTCTCCATTCACCTCAAAATGTAGCCGCGATTCACTCGAAGGTCAGAAAACATCAATGGGCGTTATTTGAGGAAATAAACTGAGAGCCTGTGATCTGAACCTGGGTATGCTGGTATTTCTAGCAAAGGTTAGAAACCATGTGAGAGACAGACAAACAGAAAGAGAAACAGACGGGCAGTGAGCAGAGGATGGGAGGAAACAGAAAGAGTAAGACTAAATAAAAGGAAAGGGAAAACTGAAACGGGCATGAAAAAAGATGGATAAGGTGAAGTTCTCAGATAATATGGTCTGGAACTCTAAATAAAAAAACATTCAGATAAAGTTGATTGTCATTGAATTCCATCTAGACAAACCCTAGAGACAGATCTCCTGTGAAGACCTCGTTGGCCATCGGCACAAGACCACGGGAACCAAACAAGTCCTCTGCTCAATCTGACTTGTGTTGCAGCCTGGAATTAAACCACACCATGCTGGTTTTGTCTGACCAGAGGAGAACTGCCCCCTCCTCACCATTTTTCTCCATTTCTGTCACCAATGGAGTTTTAGTTCCTTGCCACTGTTGCCTTTGGCTCGCTTAGTTGGGGACACAATTTCTGGCAACATTGTTGACTTGATTGCACGGACACTATTGGAAGAGAACTGAACTGGAACTGAGCTGGACAATGACATCACTGAATCAACAATGATTATCCTCTTGCATTATCAGCACACATTTTTCCTGTTTAACACTGTAAAGCTGCAGTAAAGCTGTAATCTGTATTGTATAAAGTGCTATATAAATAAAGGTCACTTATAGAGTATAAATAAAGTGTACGATTAATATAAAATAAAAGTGCTATATATAATTATGTATATATAAATACACACACATGGTTTACTATGTTATTTTTATATACTAAAAGAGTAAATACTGTAAATATTTTCTAAATATATAATTTATGTGTGTGTAATATATCATAATAAATAACCCTGTACACATACATATATTATGTAAACATACTTTTTATTGTGGATGTGATTAATCGTGATTAATCATTTGACAGCCCTAAAATAAAGGTCACTTGACTAAAAAGTATACTAAAAAGTGAAACGTCAAAGTACACACTGAAATCCATATTTGTGTGATTTATTTCCTAGAAATACTTTTAAAAATAGTTACTTCCTATTTTTAAATTCTTACTTTCTATTTTTAAATGTAAAAAAAAAAAAAAAATAGACAAAATAAAAGCTGACAGGCAGTCGAAAATAAAATAAAATAAAATAAAATCTCAGTCAGTTTCGGAACAAATGTTGGTTTGTAGTCACTGAAAAAATTAATTTAAAGTGATAATAAATGGAGCAATTCCAAGTTTCCTAAAATACATGTATTTAAAAATTTTGTTGTTCCTACAAAAACTTTGGTAATGAAGTCAGCACAACAATATTTTTAAAAGTTGAAAATTTTTTTTTATATTATTTACACTGAGAAGGTCATAACCTCTGAAGTATGCAAGTAGGGTGGAGGACTATGGTACAGTATGTCTTACTCAGCATCATATGAAGTGATGAGATGAATGGGGTTCAAAAAATGCTCAGGACTCATCCCTAACATGAGCTCTACCTGCTCTCCGCTCTCCCAGACTGCTTTGCAGCTCACAGGCTCAGCACAAAAGGCCCTTTATGATGTGCACCTGACATGCGGCGAAGAGCAGCGTTCCCACAGAGATTGGCTTCACTGCTTCACCTCTTCTCTCGCTTTGGTACTCTCCGAATCTCTGTGTCCCCAGCTTAGGGAGTGAATGTTAGCTGGCAGGGCTCCGGTTGCTCGACCAAAGGGGGATTTGGGAATGATCCATCTCTGGGTTCATCTAAAGCTGATCTTACTTGCACCAAATAAGTCACCCAGCTGACCAAGAGAGGCTCAAGAGTTTAACCAGATCACTGAAGGTTACTAAATATTCTGTCAGATCACTCAACAGCTAATGCGGCTTTGGCTGTGCACTTCAGAAATCAGTGAAGCATCAGTTCATCCAAAAATTCTGTCACCTGTTATCATTAAACCAATATGACTTTATTTCTTATGTGGAACATAAAAGAAGAAATTTTGAAGACTGTGCTGGTTGCTCTTTTCCATGCAATTATGAAAGAGGGCTGACAAGCATTAAAAAGCATTGGATCTTTTCAATGAATCAAATGGCTGGATGCCATAAGGACGCTTTCCTGTCACATATTAGACATACGCACTTCAATAAACTGACGGAATGCTGGTTAAGGTGTTTAAATGCCCGGCAAAATTGGTGTAAAAATCTAGCTGTGTTCAGTTTATACTTAAGCTGTTCATTCCTTTAGCCCCAAAAAGGAAAACAGTTTAATGCATTTAAATGACAAAGTGGAATGATTTGTTCTCACATTGTATTCATCAGTCAGTTACTCAATGTGGCCACAACCATTAACAGCTAACTAGAGGGGAAGACTATGAGTGAATAACGACTTACATTTAGGTTTGTTCCTCAAACAAGCCATGCTTGGCAGGTTTTATGCAACATCTGGGAGTCGGGGTACACAGTTTTTCACTGGGTTAAACATAATGAGTGCTTTAAAATGTTGGTTAAATGGCCTTTTCCTGTCTAAATGAGTGATTTTTGGCTGGAATAAGCTGGACCAGAATTTATCCTGATAAATAATCAGTACAGAATAAGCAAGAAGACACATTATGTTAAAAGTAAGAAGTTTAGATGTAGCACCAAATGGGATTCAGCAATTGTTAAAGGCCAAAGAAACCTACTCTGATGGTATTTAAGACAATTTTTCTAATGAACGTGAGCAGACTGAACTTCTCTGAACACCTCTGCATGGCTGAAGACAACAGACGACCTAAGAGCCCACTTAAAAGGTTAGTGTGGGCACAAACTCAGACAAAATGTGAAGCTCAACTTGTACCACATTTCACTTGTACCACAGAGATAAAGAGAATGAGAAAGAGAGAGCATATGTTATGCATTACTCCAACGTCTCCATTATTTCTGCCCTACTTCCATCACATGTGGCCTGAGACAACAGGGAAATTAACAGCAAACAAACTATTTTCTCCAACCCTCTCTGCACCAGTATTACGTCCAAAAAGCCAATGTACTGATGCCCTATCTAATTTTCAACCTCTGGCAAAATTCCATCAATCAAATCTCTTTACTCTCAAAGGCCCCATGTGTCTAGTTGGGGCCCAACAAGAGCGAAAGATCTGAATGAACCAATCTCAACTGAAAGTCAACGCCAAACACAGCCTGTGCTAGGTCCTTATTTTTACAAGGCACAGCCGTATTTTTCTATTAACTTCTCCATTAAGAGTTTTGAGGTCAGAAATCAAGCTTTAGAGGAAACAGACGCACAAATAACCACATGTCAACGAGTACCACATCTGCAGTGTAGAACAACTGCTTAAAAACTGATTGAACATTGGTTCTCGTTGTGGCTTTCCCAAACAGTTTCAGGTGTTTCTGTTGCTCCAATGCCAACGAAAAAGGCCTCATAGGGGCTTTCATAACAGCTCCGTCAAAACCAAATGGAATCACTGAGCAGACAGACCTGGTCTGATTTAAACATGTCCTTTGGCACTGTGGATAGCATGTCTGCTGCTCTGATTAGAAACAGTAAGCCAATAAGAACACACTATTTTGCACAAGAGCATCTGCCAACAAATATATATTAAAGTCTGGAATCTGCCTTTCAGCACTGAAGACGCAGCTCAGTGGTTTTGTTTTGCTTCTGGTACATTCAGGTTTTTATTACCAACCCACATCGCTCAGCTATTGTCTCAATGAAATGCGTATTTCCTGCTTTCCTCTATTACACACTCAAATCCTCCTGATAGAAGACACCCAGGAATGGGGGGGATAAAGCCATTCGGGATTCTTATCAGGGTATTCGAAAGGGGTTTGAATGTGGAGTGATTCACACAGGCAGGTCGGCTCATCCCTCACAGCTGCCCCTTTAAGTGAAACCTGCTGTTTTCCCCCCGTGTTTACTTTTGGCTGCCTCACTCTTCTTCATCGGGTTTCAGACTACAGGAAAGCTCTGAGCAAAAACAAAGGCTTTTTCAAAGGCAACCTCAGCAGGTTAAGATAAAATGTTTTTACTGTCCAATATGAAAAGCACCTGCTGCTAAATTAAGTGGGCTGGTTCAGGGTGAGGTACTGGAGGGTGCTTTCCCGTCACTGGCTTGGTTTTCTTTAAAGTGTAGAAGAGAGGGGGACCAAGAAAGGTACAATTAATCAGAAATTATTAATGTTAACTGAGATTACGAATATTAAAAAGTGCCAATTACAGCATTCCATTTTGTTCGACCCCTGCTTCTATTTGCAACATGTTTTAACAGCAATTTAATGAAAAGTTACATTAAATTGTATAAATTTGGGATTATTCCAATATTATTCCATACTAAATACCAGAATAAATGCTGTATATATAAATACAGCATATAAATACATATAAATACATATATACATATACATATATACATATATATATATATATATAGATATATATATATATATATATATATATGTATTTATATGTTGTATATGCTGTATTTTTTAAACACATAAATACACTGTTCAAAAATTTTTATTCTTTTATTTTTTGGGAGAGATCAATTCTTTTATTTACCAAGGATGCATAAATCGATCAAAAGTGAAGGTAAAGACTTTCAAAAATAGATTAAAAAAGTAAACTGTTATTTTAAAATTAAAAATAATATTTCACAATATTATTTGTATTATTATTATAATTATAATTATTATTTGTATTTTTAATCAAATAAATGCAGCCTTGGCAAAACCAAGAGACTTGTTTCAAAAAGCATAGAAAAATCTTAAACTTATACCTTTGAACAGTAATGTGTATACCAAAGTTATTTTATTTTATTTTTTTATTTATTTTATTTTTTTGCAGGGCAAAAAAAAGTGCATGTACATGATGAATTTTTTTTTAAGATATAGCTCTGCTCCAGTCATTTCCACAATGGGACAGCAGGCCATTCTAATTGCTTAGTAGCCTAGACAAAGAATATAAATTGCAGCTGCTCCACAAATAAAATTAAACCAACATAAATAAATTGTCATAATTATGCAGCCCTAGGACAAACAGAGCTGTGGAAGACGAATAAGCTAAAGACAGGTTGTTATCCCTTGCCTGCAATGGTATACAGACAGGAAAAAGGGAAATGTAACTGTGAGAAATGTCATCCCTGGCCTGCAGGAACATCAATGACAGAAGCAGGCACTTCCACATTTCCGCAGTCTCATCCAGATGGACGAACACTGCAAGCCAAGCAGATCAAGTTTAGGCTTCACAAGAGATGTTATGAAATTCGAGGTCCGGTTCTCTGGGTAGAGCTAGCAATGGAGAGCGAGCGTGAGAGATAAACAGATCTGCAAAATCACTTCATTTATTCCATACCTGGAAGCCTTGGATGTGGGCTAAGTACTCCAGCTGCTGGGAAGGCTGAATGGAGCCACAGGCCAAAGCAGGTGCTTTTCCCTTCAGGATCAGGGCCTCAGCGGTGGGCGACGTCCCGCTTAGCAGCAGCTCTCGTGCAATGGCTGCGGTGCTGCCCACCGACGGGGTGTAGAATGGCCCTGTGGACCCTTGACCAATGTCTTTGGGTGTCAGGTAGTTTCCAGGGGAACCGGGGACTCCCTTATTCCGGCTCGCTTCCATTTCTTGATACACATCTGGGGAGAGGTGAAGAATTCCTTTTTGGGCTATATAGGGATGGAAAAAGACACCCGGTCACTGCTTAGCTGTTTATACTGAATACCGAAAAGGTCATGAAATAAATGATGAAATAAATAGATTCATGTTAAATATTTATTTATTAATACAATTTATCATGTCCTTGCTGAAAAAAAAAAATCTCATTGTCCCCAAAGTGTGTGTGTGTGTGTGTGTGTGTGTGTGTATATATATAATATATATATATATATATATATATATATATATATATACTATATAATGAAAGACTTTTTTTTTTTACTCTCTGCACAACTCTGTATATATTGGACTGATTTTAATAACTTTAATGCACTTGAAGTGTGCACCAAACATACATTCCTATATGAATATACAAGTATTGGATGTTTTTTGTATTTTCCCCAGGAAAGACACATTAAACTGACAGTAAAGGCTGTAAAATTTCTAATCATCAAAAAATCCTGAAAAAATTCCCATTTCCATGAAAATATTACAGAACAAACATTTTCAAGAGTTATAATAAGAAGAAATGTTTGTTTAGCACCAAATCAGCATATTAGAATGACTTCCGTAGGATCGTGTAAAACTGAAGGCTGGAGTAATGGCTGCTTAAAATTGTAATAATATTTCATAATATTGCAGTTTTTACTGTATTTTTAATCAGATAAATGCAGCCTTGGTGAGCATAAGAGACAATTTTCCGAAACATAATTTTTTTTTACTGTTTTTGAATGGCTAAATAAGCTATTACTTTTCCTCATCTGACAGATGATAAAATAGTAGGGTTTTTCCCCAAAAGAGAAAGTGTGTATATTTCAAACATCTGTTGATATTGTCAAACATCTGTTAAAAGTAGTTTTGCCATTTTTTATGAGTAAATTACAGCATATAAATGACCTCAAAGCTGACAGACATGCACAAAAAGCACTTCACAGAAGCCAGTACAGAGTGACAGAGCAGCTGCAGCGAACGTCCTCATCTGTGCACAGATTCGGCTTCCTGTTTGCTTTTGCTGTCCTGAATGAAGATTCCAAAAGCAGCCGGATGTTCTCCACAATTTCTGACAACCCAGAACAAGCAACAACTGATTTAACTTAGTGTCTGGGCCATAAAACTGGTAAATATTATCCCAGAAAATTGTGAGAAATGTAAATAGGCAGCTCCTCTGAGCACTGCAGTATGTCGTTGACGCAACCCTTTAATTCACGGAGAGAGAATGTAAATGAAAACCAGCCATTGGAGTTCCCGTCGGCCATTTCAACAAGGTTGACCGGCAAATTAATTTTTTAAATCTCACACGACAACTCGCATTTCGCATTACACAAATCAGCATCCAGAGTCCGCATGAGAAAAATGCATACTTAAAATGGTATAAAACGAGAGGTGTGAGCCAAAATGACATCAATTGGGAATTACGACAAAAAGAAAAAACAATACCATCACCCCATCGGCACCCTCATTTCTCTTTCTTTTTCCCCTTCTCTCTCACTTCCCCCATTCCAACAGGTTCCACCCAGTATAATGGACTGAATTTGAGAATGGTGGGCTGGAGATTGGCCAGCTCATGGCCCAAGCTGTGATTTAAAACAGATAACACACAAGGCCCAACTGTAAATCAACACGATGAAGCAATGCTCCAAGACACTAAACACTAACACACTGACATATACGTACACACACGAGTAAAGCGCTATCTTATTCATACATTCAGTTTTCATGGAATCCTGCTCTACTTCTTCCATTTTTAACAAACAAACAGCCTCTTTTTCACGCGGACACTCACAAAAATCAGCAAGAAATTATTTATGGCCACTTTGCCGATGAAAAGCTGCTTTTCATCTGCAAATCTTGCGCTTTTTTGGGCTTCTCATTAGCTGTGGATGATCTTTTCTGGGACGCAACGCAACTCTGAGACCTCCCATACGTCTCTTAATCCATCCCTCCCGCCTCGTTTTTCATCCGTTAATTACGCCACACACAAATTATAACACATATGCCATGTATCTCTCTGGGATTTTACATTCAGAAGAAAGTATCGTGGGAATAAAGCTCAAACTTGTAGAATACCAGTGCAGGAAACTGATTAATAATTCCTGACATACTTGTCTTGTAGCATGTTACGTGAACCCTGAGACCATATGGTTGTGCCAGCTGTGACTCAGTGTGCAGTTTTGACTAAATTTACTTTTTATTTCAAAAGTCTTGCTCATCTTGTACCATTACACTTCTTGAAAGGGATCCAACCCTAGGCATTTAGCTCTATGTGTCACTTTGAAGACATTTAAGCAATAAGGAATGAGGGTACCGCAGGCACTTTTAAATATTTGAGGTTGATTTTTATTCAAATTAACAAACTTTTTTGGAAACATTTACCCATGTGCCTGAACCTATTAGAAATATGAAAATCCGTCATGAATAATACATAAAAAGTGGTGATAAACCATGTTAATATGTATTGTGTGAAATGTATTTATATACATTTTTACAAAGTTAAGATGAGAAAGTAAATAAAAACCAGCAGTTCGAACGTCTCGTCAAAGTCTGATTGGCAAAAATGCTACTGACATTGATTTTTTTTTAAATGTCACACGACAAGTCGCATTTCGCATTATGTAAATCATCATCCCAGGCTAACATGAGAAGAAATGTATACTTAAAATGGTAAAATGTGTGAGACAGAATTGGGAATTGACCAAAAGCACAAAACAATACCACAGTACCATTTATGCGGCATAATTTCCATCAAAACAAAACCAGCAAGTTTGACCCTAATTAAGTTCAAAAGTTTGTGTACTTGTTTAACAAAGTGAAAACAGTCTCAGCGATCAAGAGTTTGAGATGAAATATGAAGAAATTAATGAAAAATCAAGCTAAATGTCATTAGTAACCAGAGTATTATCAATGTAACTTTGTCAAATGATACCAAAAGTGTGCAAATATTGTACAGTTTTAATTAAGACACATAAAAAGCTAGAAAGAAATTAGCCGGCCATCTTATTACAAAAATCATTTCCACTATAAAATACAATTAAAGTCATCATTTGAGTTGGTGGTGGAAATGTCACTAGTGTAAATGATAAAAAAAAATTTAATTCTCCTGTGATGCATGTATTTACACTGCTGGACGACTAATAGTGAGAGTATTAAAAAACTGTGTTTTCAGAGAGTCCACAGGGCCAAAAAATGTGCATAGCTGAAGAAACACCCAAGAATGCAGAGCTAAGGATCAAAATCATTCCTCTTGCATAATCAAAATGCAGTTGAGATAAATCTGCACACTGCAGCGATGGACAAGGTATCATAAATCTGCTTTAGAGAGCCTGGTTCTGTGTTCACAAGGGTGGAAAGGAAAAACTTAGCTTGCAGGTCACTGACATGTACATCTGCTCTGAATTGAGTTTACACCCCTTAGAGCCATTGATTCTCTCCCTGGCAGATCTCAGGAACCGTAAATTAACCAGCATTATTCTGACATTAAAGACTCTACGGTTGAGAAAGTCTGTGAAGTCAATTAGGAGATAGACGGAGTCTAACAACACCAGTGCGATACAGCTGAGTTGGAGAATGGATCCTCTCCAGTACAGAGCAAAAGCCAAAAGAAAAAACAGATGAAGAGAGAGATGGATAATTGTGTTTTAACAGCAAATTTATGCATATACCTCCACAAATGCAGAATTTAAAAAATACTCAATATGGTATAAATTCCATAAATTGCGTAAAAATCAATTCAGCAGATGTCAATGACAACAGAAGCTTAAAGGAATATTCTGGATTCAAGTTAAAGAGATAGTTCACTCAACATGTATGAATTTATGTAGACCAGAAACTGCTTGGTTACTCACATTCTTCAAAATGTCTTTTTTAATGTTCAACAGAAGAAAGAAACTCATAATGGTTTGGAACAACTTGCGGGTAAGTACATTTTCAGCAAATTTTCATTTTTGGGTGAACTATTCTTTTAAGCAAAATCAACATTTGTGGCATAAGAGCACCCCCCCCCCCATATATATATATATATATTGACCGCTCTCTCATTTTTTCTTTGCAAAAAGCAAAAATCAAGGTTACATTGAAGCACTTACTATGAAGGACTCAAAAGCAAAAATGTGAATCTACTAAATTTACAAAAAAACAATTTTACAAAACTTTAAAGCTTATAAAGACAGACAACAGAGAGCCCATGTAAGGCATACATTATTTATAAAAAGTCTAAATGTACAGTTTGTCAAGCGGTTCAGGCTGAATTAACTGTAGAATGTTGGGGAAGAAAATAAACTGCTTGCCACAAGCTCTATAATAAAGGGTTTTTTTTTTTCCATCAGCCAAGGGCTTTCGTCAGCGTGTGTGCAAGTTCCAGGAATGTCACTACATAGCTGGGTCAAATATGTTCCAACATTAGACCATGAGTGACCTGATTTAGAGTTGATTTAGAAAAGCTGTTGTTTTCATAGATTCATCCAAAACAGTTGTCAAACAGTGCTTCAAATCAAGTAAGCAACAAAACTGCTTAATTACACAATGCATTCATTGAAAATGAACTGAAGGAAGCTGTATGCACAAAGATACTGGTCATTTCACTCTGCATTACCGTTCCTGCAACCTGCATGTCTGATTTAGCATTTGACAATGATTTCAATTGTTTGTTATCATGCGATTACATGTAATCCTCAACTCAAGTGCCATGTAGTACCAGAGCTGCATATTTCCATGGCAGAAAAACTAAAGACTGGTCCGGAAAAATTGAATCAGGACCCGATAAACGCCAGAGGCCAGGGGTGTAATAATGTCTGAAAGTTCACCACAACAACAACAACTCAGTCTGGCAAGACTGACGCAAAACAAAACTAGATCACTGCCATTATAATCACAATGCTGTTTACAGAGATGCTCAAATGACAGACGCTCTGTATGTCTTAATTCTGTTTGTTTTCTCCATCTGTCTAAAATGATTTTATTTACAAATCTCATATGTGTGAATTGACTGCTATGATTTTTATTCATTACACAACTTCTAACCACATCAAAGCAGCTTGTGATTGCATAAGACAGTGATATGAATTACTCTGGATGTTAAAATATATTTGCAAAGCTCATAAACAAAGACAGCGATGTGCTATGTTTGTTTGCGGGCAGGCTATGCAGGAAAATAGTCAGTTCTCAGTCATTTTTCATCTCTCAAAGTCAGAGCTGGGAATCATGGGCCAACGCTGTGAGAAATTGGGTCCTTCCTCGAAATCAGGTCTCCATCAATTTTCAGTTAATACCTATACCAAGCACACAGGCTGAAAAAGCTCATCACTTGAAAAATATTTATAGAATTGCTTACTATGTAGTGCATAATAAAACAAATAATAATAAATGAAAATTTTTAGGCCATCCAGTATGTAGATGATTTCTTCATCTGAAATTCAGCATTGCCTGATTTACTCACCAATGGATGCTCTACAGTGAATGGGTGCCATCAGAATGAGAGTTCAAACAGCTGATTCAAAAATTACAAGAAATCCACACAACTCCACATAATCCATCAAGACGGGTTTACCTTCAAACTGTTTCTGGCTCCATAAGTCCTCTATCCAGTAAAAACAAGTAATCTCGTCTGAATCAGGTGAGAAATATGCACAGAACAAGCAAACAAAAAAAGTCTAAATTAGTTCTAAACAAATTAGGTTACAAGTGATGAGAGGACAACAGGGGATGGGCTTTTTCACCGGAGGAAGTGGTATAATGAATTAGTGGATTTGATTCCTTCAAAAACACAGCTTTTTATTTGTGGATTATTTTGATTACTCTCATTCTGACGGCACCCATTCACTGCAGAGGACCCACTGGTGAGCAAGTGATGTAATGCTAAATTTCTCCAGATCGGTTCTGATGAACTAACTCATCCATATCTTGGATGGCCTGATGTAAATTTTTGGCAAATTTTCATTTCTGGGAGCACTATTCCTTAAATACATAAATCTCAAAAAAAAAAAAAAAAAGTAATTTAAAGGGGTCATATGACATACTAAAAATAACTTTATTTGGTTTAATGCAATGTGTTTATGCGGTTTACGGTTAAAAAAACACATTATTTTCTACTTACTGTACATTATTTTTGCTCCTCTATGCCCCACCTTTCTGAAACGCGTCGATTTCTACAAAGCTCATCGTTCTGAAAAGTGAGGTGCACACTGATTGGCCAGCTATCCAGTGTGTTGTGATTGGCCGAATGCCTCAAGTGTGTGACGGAAATGTTACGCCACTTACTGTGAAGCAACTTACAACTTAACCAATGATTTCTAGTTGTGTCCTCTTTTGGAAGGCCAAACAAAGCAGTTTCACTTTCACACACTTCCACCAAACAATGTGGTTCCTCAGAAATAGTTTTGGTTTCAACAAATTGGTTGCCGAGCAACACAAAAGTGTATGTTTGTAGTGTAATTTACAACAGCTTTGAACGCGGCTCAACTAATCAGAATCAAGGACTGGAACTATCAGTTTTATAATAGTACATAACCTAACTAAAACAGACATTAATGGTCATTATACCATAGTTCAATGATTTGCATCAATGTTATTTTGTAGGAATTGTAAACATGCGTTAAAGAGGGTCCCCATTAAAAGTTCTTTGACACAAAGGGATCATTTGAGGACCTTATTGAGACCTTATTTCTCAGAACTTCAGTCCTAAGAGACCCACAGAACCCTTAGCCAAGCATGGCATGAAAATGGATATGTTTGTGTGGCTGCAAACCCGTCTGGAAGACCACAGTTGTATCCTGGAAAAGTGTCTGGGTGGTTAATGTGTGAGCGAGTGTGTAATACTGTGGTCTCACAGACCCCCTGGGAAAGCACATAAGTCTGCGTTAATAGGAGGAATTCACAGGCTCTCCTTAGAAGCGAGTTTGTGATTGAGCCGACTCGGTTCCTTATTAATCAGTCAGATAGATTAAACGGCCCGGCATCACCTACACTGGGGAACACAGACGGAGAGAAACACTTACTGTTGGTCGTTGTTTCAGGAAAAGCAGGCCCCTTTGTCCATTCCAGCCTTTGTTGTCCATCTGTGGCCAATGTTAAGATAATAGAGGAGCGGGAAGAAATGGAGAGAGAGAAAAAGATGGCCGGTTTAGCAAACCCCTTTTTATGCGTGTCAGACAAGTCGCTTTCCCTTGTTTCCATTAGAAAGGGAGAACTGCTACCAAATTGAGACATCACAACATAAGCGTCACTAACTTGCAAAGACTAAGTAGATGGGAGATTTAAAGATTAAGGTTGTGCACACTGAAACAGGAAGCAGCATATTGATACAAACATATACATCCACATACTTGCTCATTAATCCCCCCCCCCCCCAATTACTTGTAGAAGTGATACCTACAAGTAATTTCCTAAATCTAAAATAACCACATCAAAAACAACAAATTATTTTTTTGTCATCAGTCATCCTAATAAAATTCACTTTTTTTAGTGGCATAAATAATATAAAAATCTAGATCGATTTTTCTTATTTAATTTATTTACTTTACTATGACACTTAGTTTGCTAAATGAGAGAGACATCTAATAGAAATGTTACCAAAATGTAAAAAAAAAAAAGACAATAGAAAGGAAGGTGTGAAACATTTTACCAAAAAGTTTTGTTTCCTTTTTGATGATCTGTTTCAAATATCCAGTTAAAAAAAAAAATAAAAAATACTAATAGTAATAATTATTGCTGTCATAATTGTAATTACAATAATTCTAAATCACTTTTTAGTAGTAAAAAATATAAAGTATAAATGTTTACTTAAATGATTTATTTTATTTCATTATATATTTATTTACTTATATAATTGTATTATACTGTTTATTTACATTTTTGTTTTTCTTATCTGAATTGTGTAAAATGTGTTCTAAAATTCTGAAATCGGAGTGAGACACTTAATATGCAACCTAAGCTTAATAGTTACTGAAAGTTGTAGTTTAAAAGTTTCAAAGCGGCTTGATTGAAACTGACCTTTTCCAGAGTGTTCTGTAATGGTGTAGATGCCTTGTAGCCCAGTTGAAGCAGCATGGCCTCAGCTGCATTGCGCTTGGCCACTTTCTTATTGGGACCAGTTCCTGTGGTCACCTCGGTACCTACTTTCACCTGTCAACAAACACACATACAGTTGTAGATGTTTAAAGCTTTCTAGATGGCCACCATTAATGTAAAATTGTAACTAAGTGACAATTAGTAGTACCAATGACTAAATGACATCAGAGTTAAATTAAATGGAATGTTTTTGCCTTTCCTACAGATAAAAAAACAGGATTGTTAATATAATAAACAACAATAATACATCTGAAGGTGAAAATGGTCTATATTGGCTATGAAACCACTTAAATAACCATAGAAAAGTCTGAATCTGGAAAACAATCAACGCCCAATCAGTAGTACTATATTGTCAAATAGTTTTAAAAGATAAATACATTTTGTTGTCAAACCATCTCTAAACCTAGACAACCATCTTTTCATATTTATTAGGAGCAAAGCAGCAGGTGGGGAGAGATGGTGTGGGCCAGAAAACAGACACGTATTGATGCCCACAGACCAGAGAGCGAACAATGTGGAAATTTTAGAAGCGACTGGGCAACACAAAGAAACACACACAAGCAGAGTCTAATGCGACAGTGAAAGGAGCATGGAGAATCAGTTAGAGGATGTGTTACCACACGCTCGGAGATGCTCGGAGTGCTTTAAAGCGAGGGATTATCGGACGGGAGACAGAGAAGGGAAACTTCTCCAACTTGGATGCTGCTTGATTCTTGTTTGTGTGTGTGGTAGCGCGGGATGGTAAGCCTCTGACGGATCATTCGGAATGAGACTCAACATGATTATTTTTTATTACTACAGTGTTCAGTGTACTATCTCTGCTGCTGAAAAGTTTCCCTCCCTTTGTTCAGCTCTACAATATCCATTCGACTCTACTCCAATACATCATGTCCTATGTTTACACAACTCCATTAACTCTGTACTACTTTACACCAGACTATTTTATTTAACTCTGAGTCTATTCCAATCCACCCTGATTATTCCCACTCAAAACAACTTACTATTATATACCAATCTACTCTATCCAGTCTACCACACTCAAACCATCCTACCCAGTCTACATAACCCCATTCAACTAAGTACTACATTATACAATACTATTTTTTTAACTCAGATCTGCTCTTATCTATCCAATCTATCTGTTATATAAAGCTCCAAATCACTCTACTTTATACAACTCTACACTCTATTCATCCTATCTAGTCTACAAAACTCTATTCAACTATGTACTACTCTTCATGATACTATTCTGAACTGCTCACATTTACCCTATCTATTCTACTGTACACTATATTCAACCTTACTCTATTCACTTCTACCCTACTCTATACAACTCTAAACTATACAAATGTATTTAAATTTGTATAAATCTACTGAATAAATGTACTCTATGTACTCTACTCAATCCATCCTATCTATTCTACCAAACTCTATTACTTCAACCTTACTCTACATACCTCTACACTACTCTATACAGTACATATCTACACCACTCTATACAACTCTAAACTGTACAGATTTACTAAATGGATTTTACTAAAGGGATTTACAAAAGGATGGATTGAGTAGAGTAAGTACTGTACATATATTACTCTACTAACTCTACTCAATCCATCCTTTCTATTCTAATTTTATTATTTAAACCTTACTCTATATCCCTCCACCCTACTCTATACTATACAAATTTACTCTATCCTGTTAACTATTCAATCCATCCTCTCTATTCTACCCTATTCTATAAGCCTTTACTTTATATAGCTCTACTGTACTCTGTAAAGCTCTACGCCATACACCTCTACTGTGTCCTATTTACGCTGCTTATCCATCCTATCTAGTCTACTAGGGTTTGGCGATGTCTACCAAATAGGCATCGGACGATGTCTACAGCGAAACATCACAACGGACGATGACATCAGGGGGTGATTTTCATCCATGTGCAGCCCAATTTTTTGACTGCGATCACGGTGAGTCAAAGTGAGTCAAGTACATTAGGTGATACTGCGCATGTGTCGAGCTCGTCCGTCCGCGCACATTCGCGGTTGAGTTTATCTTGAAAACTGTGTTGACACGGCTGTGAGCAAGACATAATGGAACGCAGAAAGTAAAGTATACCCAGGTCTTATGGAGCGAGGAGTAACATATGTCAGAGGATTAAAACTTTAAATTGAATCATTATTAGGCTATTTTTATTTTATTTTAACATATTTATTATCCAACGCCCATGATCTGAACCGCATATTCTAGCCTATTTAATCTATTTTAATTTAAATCATTTTTAATTTTGTTTCTGTTTTAGGTTCGTGTAAAACAAAACAAAGGGATAAAAACAATAGCAATAAATCAACATTTTGAATGTAATTTATATTGTGATCGGGAAAAATTTACTAAGTTACTAACAAGTTACTAAGTAATCAGAAAAAAAATTAATTTGAAGTAACTGAGCGGAAACTGAAAGCATTCATTGCGGGTCGCGGGGAATCACAATCTACACATCTCCAATCAACTATGTACTACTATGCACCATTTTATTCTATTTAACTCTAATCTGTTTTCATCTACCCTACTTTATACAACTCCTTTCTACTCTCTACCATGTTTACCATGTTTACTTCATAAACTCGCTACTACTCTACACAAATCTATTCTACCATATTTACTTTACCCTTTTATCTCTAATCCATAATAGTAAATACTACTATATTTGGTATATACTACCCTATCTTATCTACTCTATTCCATACAATTATATACAAATCTACCCTTTTAACACTATTCCATATTTCTCTACTCAATTCCAATCTATACTGTTCTATTTAACTCTAATCTATGGCACTCTATGCTTTTATACTACACTACATTACTCTACTTAATTCTATTCTATTCTGCTCAAATTTACTATGCTTCAAACTACTATATACTACACAATGTTCAACTAACAAGTGCAAGTCAACTAAGTTGAGTTCTGATCTTTGATCCAAAACTAGAGACCAAAAGCAGATCCAAGTTGGAGGCATTTCAAAACATATGTGGAAATCCAAGGTGATTTAGAGCCAATTGTGCTGGTATTTTTGCGTTTTTGTTCATAGGGACTAAGCACTGCTCTTATGGCTACAGGGGGTTCATTTTTACTGTATGAGGTAAAGTTTTTTCACTGGGCAGCCAGCAGTGTAGTTATTGTTGTTTTAATGACCTGTAATAAACCAGTGGACACCAGCCAGTGTGCTAAGAGCAAATGTGTGATGCAGTGAACAATCAGAAAAAGATGGGTTTATTTTTTTTTGTACATTTATATCCAAGCCAATAATCAACTTTCATGCAAACCTGGGATTTGCATACATTCATGCAAGAGGCCAAGGGCATAAATTCACATGCATGTTGAGCTAGGCAGAGGATTTTGCAAGTTATATTTTTAAGCTTTGAAATGTGCTTGGGCCTACATAGGAAAATTACTGTTGACACCTACAGTAAATGATCTAAATTAAGACTAAATTATCCATTAACTTCTGCAATGAGAGGACATTTCCAAGAGTGGACAAGCAAGTATGTGTGTGCGCATCTCAAAAGAGTCTCTGTCTGACTTTGACAGAGCTGAAGGTCAGTGGTAATCAGAGCCGGAGGAGGTGACAGTTTTTCTGATTAAGACAGATTGCACAGTGGGAGGTTATCAGTGTTTGTGCAGGACTCATCCGTCCTTCACTCCCCCTCTCGGCCTCAACATTTTTCTTTTACTTTACACCTCCTGATTCCCTTTCTTATTAAATTTACCTGCATGATGAATTCTCTCCGGCGAGGCATTCCTCTCTCTGAAAGCAGCATATATTCAGGCTCCTTCTCCTTTTTGGCCTGTTGAATCTGAGCCAGTCTGCTAATAGGGTTCATGCCCTGTCCATACTCTGGTCCTGTCTGAAAGAGAAATTGAGAACGAAAAAGCAAATGAGAACAAGGATGAGAGATACAGATAAAGCAGCAGAGGGACAGATGGATGGCTGGTTAATGTTCACGTCAGTAACCCTGTCAGGAGGATGACAAAAGAGTGAATGAGTGTGTGTGAATGAGTGACTGACTGAGTGAGCGAATAAATTTGGATCGGGTCTGTCAAACCCCAAAATTACAAAGATTTTCAAAGAATATAACATTAATCTCAATCTGTTTATCACAACAAAACAAAAACAAAAACAAAAAACTATGGTATGGCTCCAGAAGATTTAGAATATAATATGTGTGTGTGTATGTGTGTGTGTGTGTGTGTGTGTGTGTGTATAGTGGACCAACAATTTCCAAAATTTCAAGGTCACTGAAGCACAGAATAAAAACTTAAATTAGATATTTGAAAAAGAACTCTGATAAAAATTAGAGAAAACTTACAGATACCTCCAAGTTATTGGTTATAATCTGGCACCTGGGGCTAATTTCCTTAATTATATGACAAACCCTATTTAACAATTTTCACTGAGACTGCAAAATGGTGGCCCACTCTATGGTGAATGAAAGCCTGTGACAGGAGGTTGTCCATATGAAGGCTAAAGGGATGACCCTTTTAGCCATTGCAAGAGAAGTTGGTCGTTCCAAATCTGTGATTTCTCAAATATTGCAGCTTTACAATGACTAATTCAAGTCCCCCAAAAAGGCTGGTCGTCCATGTGAAACAAATGCATGAAAGGACAGGATAATGTGGAGACTCTCAATGGGGAACTGGTTCAGCACTGCAGCTGGAATTGCTCGCCAGTTCAGCAATGAACAGGGTAGGATCTGTCTCGGTACGTTTAAGAGAAGGCGGACTGAAAGCGCACTCTGCAGTGACCAAACCTCACATCAGCAGAGAGAATCAAAAGTCTAGGCTCATCTTTGCTGAGGAGCATGTTGTGTGGAGATTGGAGAACTGGTCCAAAGTTAACTTTAGTGATGAGAGCAAGTTTAATTTATTTGGGTATTGTTTGGCATCAAACTGGGGAAAGACTGAAGCCCAAGTGCATAAAGAAGTCAGTGAAAGGTAAAGGAGGAAGTGTCATGGCTTGGTGGATGTTTTCTGCAGCAGGAGTTGGGCCTCTTCTACAGCTACATGGCAGGGTGAACGCAAATATTTATCAGAATCTCCTACAGCAACATGCGGTTCCTTCACTGCAAGCATCTCCCAATCAGCCTGCAATTTTCATGCAAGACAATGCCCCTGTCACACTGCAAATCAGGTAAAGCAGTTCCTTGAAGCCAAGAACATTGAAATAATGAAATGGTTGGCCCAGATTCCTGATCTAAACCCAATTGAAAATCTCTGGATAATCCTTGGTAACAAATTTATGACTAAGAAACAGTTACCAAACTATGGAAGAGACTGGAAGGAAAGTGTCCCAAGATCATATCAGCGCATTATGAGAAACTAGTGATGTCCAGCGGTTGCAGATGTGCTGAAGTCACTCAAAGCAAAGGCCTCTACACTTCCTACTAATTTCAGACAGCTGTAACCCTCCAAAATTTTAGTTGTAATCATCTCTTGTGCTACAGTTGTTATTATTCTAATTCTGATCACTGTGGTTTCCACAAAATAAAGTTTTTTTTTTTTTTTTTTTTTTTTTAAATGCCTTGGTTCAACTGCTGCTTCTGTCTCTTTTTTTCTTGACAAGAATTGTGTTTATTTAAATGCAGAACGTCTTTATGACCACATCAAGCGGGAGATTCAGTGCCAGCTGTTAAGTCAAACAAGCATGGAAAAGGTACAGGTGACAAGGGAACTTCAGTAGAACGACAGTGAACTGCGGTCAGATGAGACGTCGTCAGGCCACATATCAGCAAAAACTATTTTTACAGTCATGTCACTATACTGTGCTCATAGCATGTGCTCTTCAATTGCACACACAAATGTGGCGGTGCGCGCATTAAAACCGTGCATGTATGCAAGTATTGGTTATATATGAGTCACATTTAAGAACATGTCTTTGAAATGCAAGAGGTTTTCAAAACTGTCCTGGAGCACCCCAGCACCTTCATCTAACACACCCGATTCAACTCGTCATTAGTAGGGACTCTAAGACCTGAAGCTTGCTAGAAAAAGTAAAGAGGTGTGAGAAAATACGATGCGTGTCAGATCTTTGTCATGTTCAGCTGTGGCAGCTCTTAAAGCAGCCAAAATAACCTAATAATAAGTTAATCAAAGAACAAAAGAAAAAAAAGAGGAAATCAATAACTTTTGTAGCTTTAAGGATTCATCTATATTTAATTTAGAATTTATTGTTTGGTCATTTTATTCAATTTCTGTATATTCCTACTTGCTGAAGGGCACAGGTAGCTAAATATGAAATTTATTATAATGGATTTATGTGAAGATTGTTTTAAGTTCACTTAAATTAGAAAATGTTATTTTTTGAGGTCTAATAAATATTAAAATTGATAGCTCTCAATTAAGCAAAGCAGCACAACTGTTTCCAATATTGATAATATTGATATAAGAAATGTTTCTTAAGCACCAAATCAGCATATTAGAATGATTTCTGAAGGATCATGTGACACAAGACTCGCGTAATGGCTGCTGAATATTTAGCTTTGTTATTTCAGGAATAAATTACATTTAAAGTATATTCAAATAGAAAACTGTTGTTTTAAATAGCAAGAATATTAAATTGGAATAATCACAATATTACTTTATTTTTTAACTTATAAAAAGTATATTGATGAGAAATTGAGCAATATGCAATCACTGGTTGTTGGTACAGAAGTTTTTTTATTTTTAAAATAAGTACAAAAAGGCAGCCTTTATTTTTGCAATTACTTTTGATGCTGCTTGTAGCAAAGAACTTACACAGTTTACATTTAGACTTCCCAAAATACATCCCATAATAATGCATAGAATTCTAGTGAACTAAAACATTGATATTCACCATCTGTTGATCCAAGATGGCGCCTGTGTATTTGGCTAGCCGTCTGTCGCTCTTGTGTTTGCTTGTCTGGTTGTCTGCTCTGTATTTAAACTGCTAAATGCTTTTAATCTACGACCGTCAAGCACTGGATATCTGCAACTCTGTTGCGAACACATTCACCAACTCTTACACTTTAGATGTGGACTGCTCCTTTAACAATATGAATGAGTCGGATACATCGTGAAGCTGAAAGCTCATCTGTGGGCTGGCTCTACTACCTGGCGGCCGCTGGATTTGGCCCACCGGTGACTTCTTCCTTTTCTCCCCCTGTACCCGAGTCCTGTTTCTCGTGCCGGTCTCCTCCGAATCGTCCTCGGCTCCCTACGACGGGGAGTAACTCACAGAAATCTGCACTCGCTGAAAAGACCGTCCTCATCTTCTGTTATTATTTCTTCACCATAGATGGCATTATTAAATGCCCGTTCCTTGGTGAATAAGACCTTCTTATTAAATGACTTTTACTCATCTTACAACCTAGATTTTATGTTTATCACGGAATCCTGGATAAAGGTTGGTGATCTAACTCCGTTTTCTGATCTGATCCCTGCTGATTGTACATTTTTTAACTCTCCTCATCCGAGTGGACATAGGGGTGGGATAGTAACAATTTTAAAGAACTCTATCGATTGGATAGACACGCTGCACGCTGTCGATTGGTCCCTGTAATGGCCTTTTCCAGCTTTGAAGCTCCGTTTCTTCACTTAGACTGGAATGGTCCTGTATGTCTAGGGGTGATTTACCATCCTCCTCACTCTACTAAGGATTTTATACAGCATTTCACTGAACTGATCGGCAATATTGCCACAAATTACGATCACTTTCTATTGTTGGGGCGACTTTAATATCCATGTCTGCTGTCCGTCTAACCCCTTATCACATGACTTTCTTAATCTTATTGATGCTTTTAATCTATCCCAGTGGATCAATGTCTCTACTCATATTCAGGGACATATATAAGTATAAGCCATGAGCTAGAAAGTTTATGCATTTTTAGATCCTCACGGGCACGGAACCTAGGTATTCTAGTTGACCAGCATTTAAAATTTGATAAACTTATAAAAACCTTTGTTTTCCTTGTATTGACTACTGTGATATGGTCATTTTAAATGGGTGGTTTTAAATTTTTGTCTGGTCTGTTTTCTGTGTATTTGGTAAAATTCTTGCTCATCTGTAAAGCACTTTGGTCAGTCTGGTGGCTGTTGTAAATGTGCGATACAAATAAAATTGAACTTGAACTTGATATAATGTTCCAGGTACCAGCCACCACTCTGGAATCCTCTGGAATCCTATTGGATCTGCTTCTAAATCAACCCACCTTTAATATAGTCTTGGGCCGCTTCTTGTAATGCACTTTGGGTTTCTCCACAACAGGAAGGACTGGCAGTTTCTTCAGTTCCTGTAGGATGGAGAGGGCCGCTCTCTTTTTGGAGAGTTTCTTGCTATTCCCCTCACCCTCGGCTGAGAACTCTCCCACCGTCACACGTGTGAGGAAGCTCTTCATGTGCGGGGGTCCGCTCTCCTTCAGCACCTGAGGGGCATGTAATGAACACGTTACACAAGAGAACACACATGCATGCAGGAGTAGGAACAGCAGTCATTCCAGTCACGCTCCCTTTCTCTCTACCCCTTAGGCCATGTCTGCTGCACGCTCTCTTCCTTCTGCCCTTTACCACCTTCTTTCTCAACAATGGAAATGGGAATACTGCTAATTAGACTCACTACACTCGAACTGTCCATTTTAACAACTGGATCAATAACTCATATGGGGAGAGAGACCACTGGAACTTGGGAGACTGCACCTGGTTATTAAACACACACACGGAGTATGAATATATGAATATGAATATACATGAATATGCATATAAATCACAGCACAGTTCACGCATATTAATTCAGCATTTTAAGCTTGTTCATAAGAATAGTTGCTTTTCTTTATGCAAGACAAAAACATTTTATTTTATGTAATTTTAACATAATGTTATCAGATCTTAACTGGTAACACTTCAGTTTAGGGACCAATTCTCATTATTAACTACTTGCTTATTAGCATGCCTATTACTAGCATACTGGCTGTTTATTAGTACTTATAAAGAACATATAAATGTTATAGTTAATAGTTAGTTCATAGTGAGAATTGATCACATAAGAGATAAAAAAAACGGCAATTAGGAAAGTTGCCTTGACTAAAACAATTAAAACTGAAATAAAAATAAATTAAAGCTAAATAGAAATATTAAAAAGCAAAGACTAATAAAAATTATGAAAGCATGTAACACAACTACTAAAACTAAAATGAAGGACTAAAATTACAAAAACAAATAAAATAAAGTTAAATAAATATTAAAAACAAAGACAAATAGCAAAAGAATATAACAAAATTACTAAAACACAAATTAGAATTAACTGAAAGTATTAATTAAAATATAGAGTATTATATACATAAAAAAAATTATTATTATTATTTTTATTTTTTTGGCTGACCAATCAGAGGTGATTTTATTCACTTAAACTGCATCGTTGTGTGTCTGTATTTTGCACTGACTGGTCACGCTCTATTCTACTACTACTATCCATTTCTCACTGTCGTGAGAAACCGAAATTTAATGTAATGCACATGTAATCATATTTACTTCCTGTGACATCATCAAGACAGCCAACAGAACAGGTGAGCTGCTCTGAGCTCTTTAAGAGCAACACTGGGGGGATCGAGTTTCACACAGACGCACACACACAGCTGAGGGTGGGCCTCTGTGTGCTCAGTCAGAACTGAAAGTTATCCGTCTCCAGAGACTCCCTCCTCACATCCTCTCTTCACACACATGACAATTCTGGCATTCATTCAAACACGTGACAGTCCAGTGAAGCAGGCTCAGCTGAGAGAAGCCATATCCCCATATAAAAATAATGAAGATTATCACGCCTGATTCAAGTACAGTGGCAAACTTAAAGGCTTACATAAATAAAGCCTAGAGGCCCATGTCAATTCAAACATGCAACACCTTAAAAATGTAGATCATCCAAATATTAACCATTGGATGGTGTTCCAAACTTGTATGCCTTTATTTGCAACTCAAAAGTGGAATATTTATGTCTTTGAACAAGTCTTTGAAAAGTCTTTTCTGAGAGAACTCTCTCTTTAAAGGGGTCATATGACGTTGCTAAAAATAACATTATTTTGTGCATTTGGTGTAATGCAATGTGTTTATGCAGTTTAAGGTTAAAAAAAAAACATTTTCCACATACTGTACATTACTGTTGCTCCTCTATGCCCCGCCTTTCTGAAACGCATCGATTTTTACAAAGCTCATCATTCTGAAAAGCGAGGTGTACACTGATTGGCTGGCCAAATTCCTCAAGCGTGTGACGGAAATGTTACGCCCCTCACCATACTGTGATGCTGTGTGTCCCGGCTCGACAAGACAAAACCAATAAAACCCATTACAAATGAGGCATTTGTTGCATCCAGTGGGGACATAATTACGGATTATAATGACTTATACTGTCTTTTTACGTGTTGCGTTGCGTATCGCGCCGCATAAACATAAAACCATGACTGCATTTGTGATTGGAGAAATGACAAACAACAAGCGCTACTCTACACTGCTCAAAACTCACGTCTGAATCATCAGTGGCAAATTTTTTAAATATGTAAATGCACTTAGAGGCTGTGAGTCAGAAATGCCAGACTGTCCTTCCAAAGTCGGAATTACCCCACTTTATAGAAACAGACACCGGCATTGTAGGCTACTCTTCCAGGAAACAGTCCTTGTCCTCCATAAAATGCGTTGCACACATCTGAATATTTGGGTTGAACTGTTCTGGAACAGTGTTGTAGATACAACTTAACCACTGATTTCAGGTTGTGTCCTCTTTAGGAAGGCCAAACAAAGTAGTTTTGGTTTCACAACGAAAAACACAGGGTCTCCACAACATGGCGGCAGCAGCAACAGCGAGAATAAAAGTTACACCTTCTTTCTATATGTGAACATTTGGGCGGCGTTATGCAAATCTTCCCACATTGTAACATAGACATGTGGGGGCGTGTTAGAATGAGCCGTTTTAGGTAGGCGTGGTTGACTCTTAACGTTTATAAAGAATATCTCTTTGGATTTAAGACTTTAGTCTTTGCAACTACAGATCTGCTTTATGTACCAAGAGCTTGTAACACTCCAAAGAGAAAGGAAAAATTGAAATTGCATCATATGACCCATTTAAATCTCATGACAGTTGATATAAATGATTGGACACGTAGACAAACATCATTAATCTTCATCGGTAAGCTCCAGATCCTCAACAATCTGGGCTTTCATCTGAAGATGGCGAGGAACTGAGAAACAAAAGAGAGCTCTGTGCATTTCCCACACACTTGACAGAGCGGCATAACCCAATATTTACTAGGCCTTCATGTGGAATGCATTTGATCATCACACTTAGATGTTACATAAGAATTGAGAGAATTCCCCCGGGTGAGCCTCACTCTATAAAGAAGTGACGAAATTCTGCTACATTTCCCTCTTGGAAATATCAGCATGCCATTTTCAGCTCTCTTGCGAGGATGAGGTGTGGGAAGGAAGGAAAAGGACTGAAAGCTGCGAGTCCATCATTGAGGGAACTCCCACACGGTCTATTCCATGGGCCAAGAGTGGAGATGTAGCTTGGTTAAATCAAAACTGTACTCAGAGTCATTGATGATTATACAACTAACTCAATTCAGTTCTGAAGTCAGACGAGAAATTCCCAGAGAGAAAGAGATCAAGACTCCAATGAGATTTCAACTTCTCCTTGATGAGAAATTTCTTAGAGACTCAAATAAAAGGGAACTTTTTAATGTAGATTACCACTTCCTGAGTCCCAAAATGAGGCATAAAGATGATGTAATGCAGGGGTCTCCAAACTTTTTGTGAGTTAGGGCTCCCTGAAGGGACAAAATAGTCTCAAGGGCTACTTGTTTGATATACTCCATAATATATACACTCACCGGCCACTTTATTAGGTACACCTGTAAAATTTCTTGGTAACACGAACTGCTAATCAGCCAATCACATGGCAGCAACTCAATGCATTTAGGCATCTAAATGTGGTGAAGACGACTTGCTGAAGTTCAAACCGAGCATCAGAATGGGGAAGAAAGGGGATTTAAGTGACTTTGAACGTGGAACGGTTGTTGGTGCCAGACGGGCTGGTCTGAGTATTTCAAAAACTGCTGATCTACTGGGATTTTCACGCACAACCATCTCTAGGTTTTACAGAGAATGGTCTGAAAAATAGAAAATATCCAGTGAGCGGCAGTTGTGTGGACGAAAATGCCTTGTTGATGTCAGAGGTCAGAGGAGAATGGCCAGACTGGATAGAGATGATAGAAAGGCAACAGTAACTCAAATAACCACTCGTTATTACCAAGGTATGCAGAATACCATCTCTGAATGCACAACAGGTCGAACCCTGAAGCAGATGGGCTACAGCAGCAGAAGACCACACACAGGAAACGGAGGCAACAATTCGCACAGGCTCACCAAAATTGGACAATAGAAGATTGGAAAAACGTTGCCTGGTCTGATGAGTCTTGATTTCTGCTGTGACATTCAGATGGTAGGGACAGAATTTGGCATAAAGAACATGAAAGCATGGATCCATCTTGCCTTGTCTCAACGGTTCAGGCTGCTGGTGGTGGTGATGTAATGGTGTGGGGGATATTTTCTTGGCACACTTTGGGCCCCTTAGTACCAATTGAGCATCGTTTAAACGCCACAGCCTACCTGAATATTGTTGCTCACCATGTCCATCCCTTTATGACTACATTGTACCCATCTTCTGATGGCTACTTCCAGCAGGATAATGCACCATGTCACAAAGCTCAAATCATCTCAGACTGGTTTCTTGAACATGACAATGAGTTCACTTTACTCAAATGGCCTCCACAGTCACCAGTTCTCAATCCAATAGAGCAGCTTTTGGATGTGGTGGAACAGGAGATTCGCATCATGGATGTGTAGCCGACAAATATGCAGCAACTGCATGATGCTATCATGTCAATATGGACCAAAATCTCTGAGGAATGTTTCTAACACCTTGTTAAATCTATGCCACAAAGAATTAAGCCAGTTCTGAAGGCAAAAGGGGGTCCAACCCGGTACTAGCAAGGCGTGTGTGTGCGCGTATATATATATATATATATATATATATATATATATATATATATATATATATATATATATATATACACACACATTGACACTTTTTTTTTAAAAATATCTTAATATCTTGCCACTAATAGACATTAATGATTTCTCACAAGCATTTTACATTTTTTTAACAATCCAGGAAAATATTCCAGAAAAAAAAATACACACATCACAATAATTTTTTCCCCATCATACAATATTGATATTAATCATGATATTCACTTACCATTAATGGGGAAGGAAATGCTTTCCATGTTTGTTAGACCTTGAGAATGAAGGTAAACATAACTTTGTTCCCAATTAAATTCCACAGAGGAACTACGTTTTAATTTAGGGCCCTATAAAGCATTTTATTTTTCCCTATATTCTGTGTTTTCCATTTGATTTATTATGGATTCTGTGTTTTATAATTTAATACAAATGTATCATAAAAAATGTTCTCTAGTGAAATGAATTAATAAAACTAACAATTTAATCAATCTTTTAAAATGTAATCAAATGAAAATCAATTCAAAACAAAACATTGCATTTTCATTTTATCAGATAAGATGCTGCACAACAGAACTGTATAAATTAATAATAATAATAAATAACTTGGTTGTTTGATATTCCCTAAAAATAACAATATTATCATTATTATTGCTTTGAGAATTGTATTTTAGTGTCATTATTTCAAGTTAAACCAGAATTTTATTTTGACGGGTTGTCGTGAAGGTCTTTCAGTTTTAGTTTTAGTTTCAGTGTGTATTAGACACACTGAAATTAATTTTTCTCAATTGAAACTGCAAAAAGCTGGTGAAGTGACTCTCCGAGCATCTATGGAGATGAAGTTCATGTGTTCATGTCCTCATATATTGAGACACACTGCGAGTCACGTGTGTTTGAGTTTGTGTATCAGACAAAACTATTTCATGAATTCACACAGACACAGAACATGCAGACTTATTAGCGACATGCACTGACTTGCTGCTGTAACATTTATATATGTTGTGTGATAGGATGTTAGATTAATCCATATTGAGTAAAAATGTCCAGAACTTATCATCATTAACATAAATTTGATCATAGTCTCAATGTGATATCATTTATTGACCGGTGCTAATTCAGACTATTTATAGAACGAGCTTGGCAGATGACTCAGAGACTCCATGCGGGCACCACGTTGGTGACCCCTGATGTAATGCAATCTATTTTGTTGAACAATGGAAGAATTGGAAACCCTTCTTATTGTCTGCTGCAAATCTGTTGCAAATTACACAGTTACTGTGACTTACTTTCTTCTGTGAAACACAAAAGAAGATATTTTGAAAAATATCTCAGTGCTTTTTATCCATACAGTGAAAGTCAATGGGGTCCAACATTTTGGACCCCATTGACTTTCATTATATGGACAAAAATAGTTGAAACATTCTTCAAAATATCTTCCTGCAGAAGAAAGTAAGTCAAACAGATTTGGATTGACATGAAGGTGTGTAAAAGATGACAAAATATACATTTTTGGGTGAATTATCCCGTTTATATCTTTAGATCATTCTTATTTTGTGCTAGTCTAATAGAGGTTGCCGGTTAGGGCAAGCTGTAGTTACTTTACCAACTACACCAACAACAAGTCAAAACGGGCTTGGTAACTCTTGAGCTGGCCTCCTGACACAGTTTCCATGGCAGCTAAAACACTGAGGTAGGTAGGCGGCAGTTCCAGCCGGTGAATGAGTCTCTCATCGATTAAACAAGGACTGTGAGGAGGTCTTGGCACCGGGGCCTGACTCCCTCCATGGCGGCAGACGAGGTTGTGATGTCTGCAACAGATGATATGGCATCCTCAGGCAGTGACGGGGTTTCAGCAAGTGTTTGATTCTTGTGTCTGACGGTGGCCAGTTCCTCTGTCTGCTCTCTGTCTCGCATGGCTGGCAATGGAGATCAAGTTGTAGGAGAGAATCGCTGGTACCAGCCCAGGGTGGGACAATGGCAAGAACTGATATAATGAAGAATAGCTCTTTTGTATGGATTGTTGATGTGCATTCCCCGAGGGAAGGTACTTACTGTATGTACAAGATGAGTGGTTCTTTGCACGAGTTTCCACTCTTGAACCTCTGTGAGGCGTCATCCATGACAAGAAACTGTGATTAATGTATTTGTTCTTTGAAGTTGGCATCTGTTTGATATCGTTTGACACTGACAAGAAGGTGAGAGTGGTCCTTGATTTCATAAGAGAACAGGTGAGACACTGTTCTGGTTGACCTAAAAGGAGTAGTTCACCCAAAAATAAAGCTTCTGTCACCATTTAATCACCCTAATGTCATTCCAAACCAGACTTTGTTTCTTCATTGGAACATAAAAGAAGATATTTTCAACTGTTCCTTTAAGGGCAGCACAATTAATCATAATAAAACTGAAATCATGATATATCTTAATGCGATTACCAAACCACAAAGGCAGAAATGTAATTAAACCTATGCACTGCATGTTTCAGAGCAAAGCACGGCACTGTGTTCATTTACACACAAGCAGCTCACGCATGCTGCTTCACAAAAACGTTTTTTTTTTTTTTTTTTTCTTTGTAAAAACATTTTGCCGTTTTTTTTACAGTGAAATAAAACAGTAATATTCCAAAAGTAATATTAATATTTATAAAAAAAAAAAAATTATGATAAATATTAATATTAATAATAATTATTATTATTATAGTCATATTGATATCGATACTTATGTACAATCACACAATTTTTGGCCAAATTGTACAGCGAAGAAAAAAATAATGCAATTCAATTCATTTTTTTATTTTTTTTTAAATCTTGCAGCCCCCATTTCCATCTATATATTCACTGTATGGACAAAGAACAAGATATTTTATATATATCTTCTATTGTGTTCCACAGAAAGTAAGTCGTACAGGTTTAAACTTATTTATTTATTTTTAAATATAACATTTAGATGTGTCCCACATCTTTGACCAAGAAATGGTTTCATGGTTTCTTTCTCACAGAATAACTCTCTAATATCCATGTTTGTGTGCTAATTGAATCAGGAACAAAAAACGTTTCCTTCCTACAAATAGCTGGGGGAGAAAATTCCTGAAAAGATCTAACAAGGTTGAAATGAGTCCAGGCTCTCACAGATTACTTAGTCAAAACTTTAAAGAAAGAAAAAAAAAAGAAAGAGCAACAGTGTGTCCAAATGCAGTTAGATCGGGGTCCCCAGACGTAACAGATTGCATGCAAGTGGAGAACGCACGTCAGGAAGATTCTGGTTGACCAAAGCCAAGTAGATGATTGCAGATTGTGAAGTTGGAGACAGCCGTGGAAAATCATGTAAGATAAACATGGATGCAGTAGTAGTCAGGCTACAGAGACCCTCAGTCTTCCTCTGGTGTTTATATAGAGCGTTGAGGTTTGTGTTGATTTGAAGCATCTCTGATGCAGCTCTTTAATGAAGTGCTGATTTTGAATGGTGTTCAAATCACCCTCCTTCCCACAATAAATGCTTTTAATTTTAAAGCAATTACATTTACCAGATTTAACAGATGCTGACAGAACTTCACCAAGAACAAGCGTTTATAACTATAATCACTAACCCACTTTATCCTCTTTATTTGAAGCTAGGAATTTTCAATTTATCGAATGAATGCATGTCTAAATATATTCTGTTTGATGTTGATTAAATTAGAATGAACACTTGAAGATCAGGGGAAAAAACATTACAGTTAAAGAGAAACACTTGCTCGATAGTTGATACTAGATAGTATTTTAAGGCATCATAGGCATGCTGGCAACACAAAACCTGCACCGAAAGTTTCATCTTTTTTTTTTTTGGATGTCTAAGGCAGCAACACATACATAATACACTAAAAGGCAATCCCAGAATGCATTCAGAGTTCAGAGGGAAAAAATTAATCCAAGACAGAGGACGAGCCATAAGAAATATTTTATTCGTTATCAAACTGAATAGATACAACTTTCTATTCAACTGTTATTGTGTGTGCAGTGTATTTTTATGCTTAGAGTATAGCAGTCAGCTTAGCAAATGCAACAGCAAAATCTATTACAATTCATTGCAAGCCTAAACTCCTGTGTGCTTCAAATCGAGAACGCTATACATTTGAAGGTCCGGATGCACTAAGGATGCTTTTCTTGTAGGCAGCTTAATTTGGAACAGTTACATTCAGCCTGATTGGTTTCGAACTAACAATAACAGATGACACTTTAGGGTTTTATTGTGCTGTCTAGCTGAGAAAAAGGATACAACTGTATTGGAGTACAAAGAAATGTTTAATTAGCTGGATAGGGTCACTAGAACCGGGAATAACTGTGCAATGAAAATGATTGTTGAACTATCTTTATTAGTGTTACATACCTTTAAATTCTCAATTCAAGTAGCTTAGTTTACCTCAAAGTTAACAGGCAGGTTCCTCTTAAGGGCGATCTCGTAGACCAGGCTGATCTCGGATTTGCTGACATCGCTGTTCTCCTCCGTTTCTTTCTTCTCCTCTGAACACTGAAAGAGTTAAACACAAAACAGACCTATTACAAAAAAATAACTGTTACATTTTATCCAGTATATTGGCCTATTTGGGTTATGGATACTGTGTATACTACTTTGATTTTACACACACACACACACACACAAAATTGTGCTAGACTAACAATATCCCCCCTAACAGAAGTGTCCAAAACAATTGTTTCCTTATTAAACAATTTTGCAATTTTCGTAGCACAAATAAATTATGCATAAATTATACGGTTTCTGTTTAATGGCTTTCTTTATTGTGGTCCAATCATAAGTTGTTTGGAGCTTTTTTAAAAGGTTTATTGATTAAATATGTAAATGAAAAATAAACTTAAGTATATTATATATATATATTATATATATATATATATATATATGATAGATATATATATAGATATATATATACTATATATATACATATATATGAAATCATTTGTTTAATAAGAAATCTGTAGTTGCTTTGACAATAATGTACTGGCTGAGCTGGGACATTTTGCATTGGTGAATAAAAATGGCTTAATGCAGTGTCGCAATTATTATTATTAATTTTTTGCAAGAACTCACAAATCACAATGCATAGCGGCGCTAAAATTAGATTACCTCTTCTCAACAATCACTTTATTATGCTACAAAGATTTCTGTTGCTGACCTCAAATCAGCCCCAAACCTACATTTTAGCCACTAACAGAATGAAAAGCTGCCAGGAAGAAGTTAAGTTAAGATTCTGGAGAAAATGGCTTGGTTTTGTGAGAAGAAAAAGCTCTCTGATCCAAGAGCAGCTCCCTTAGTTGTGATTCATATCTTATCCAACTATAACAGGAGCTGCAATAGAACTCTCACACAACAGTGACAGTCTATGAAGGTTAGTTTGTGTGCCCTTCTTAAACTGATCTGACAGGTCACAAGCTAAGTGTTGTAATGATCAAAATGCACAAGATTTGGCTTAAATATCAGTTTACAAAACTCGGTTTTTGGAGTTTAAAAGGCACAAAAAGAAGTAAAAGATTCACACAACTAAAGAGTTTACCTCTTGAGGAGCTGATTTCGAACAGACTGCTCTTCCTCAGACTTCAAATGCACCCAGACGTACCTCAAATACAGCAATCCCACACTTTCTAAATAATGATTTGTTGATTTGAGTGACAGAAAAAAAATCAAGATCGCACTCACAATAGAGCAACTTCTGGCTGAAGTAGTACTTTTCTGACTGGAAGTAGAATTTATATTGGCTACAGAAATTTCCATGACTTTTATTTTTTATTTTATTTTTTGCCATGATTCTTCCATGCCTTCCAACCCCGTGGGAACCCAGAAAATAGCCTTTGTCCCATTATTTATACATAGTGTCAGACTAACAGAAAAATAAAAATATATGTATGCATGTAAAAAATAAATAAAAATAAAAACACTAATGACATTTTTCAAACTCATATTATTATATTTAGTAAATTGTCATATAAACAGTAAATTGGGATCATGGATATACTAGTAAAAATATAGTACAATTTTAGTTTCCGTTGTCAGAAGTTTCAGGCTAACAAAATAATATAAGTTAATTAATAATAAAAATGAAGCTATATTACCTGTATAGTTATTAAAGGCCTATATAGTGTTAGGCTAACATGAAAAGAAAAATAAATATATTAATAACAACTAATAGCACTTTTATATAATTATATTATTTTTGTTATCAGCTTATAATGTATAATAAATAACATATAATAATTCTGGACCACAGATATAGACAAATTTAAAAAATATTACTTACTGAGAACCTCCCACAGCTATCTGGCCCTTATAAAACTCTAAAAGAGCTGTCTTTGCTAAACTTGCAAAACAGAAAAAAAGAGAGACAGAGAGAGAAGAAATAAAAAGCGCCCCCTAAAAAAAACTTGAATTATTTTGATATCCTTGATTTAACACAGATTTGTTTATTTTGAATCCACATGTGTTTTATGTATCAACAACATCTAAATCTATCAGGCTCAGCCTTAGGTTTTTTAGAATCTAAAATAAGAAGCCATTAGTGCCTGATATAAAACAAATGCCTTACAAACATCTGCTAAATAGGGCAAATTGAAAATCAACATTTCTGATGGATTAATCATCCACTTCTCTTTGAAAACCCCTCAAATCCGCCTTTCTGTCAGCACATCTTCATCTGAGAGATTTCCTGCTTACAGTGTGCGGTCACTGAGCACCGTTCCCATGACAACCAGTGGACAGAACCCGTTACTCGGTCTTGAGGAGCTTTCTGAGGTCTGTTTACTAACCATTCTGAGCTGTGCTTACTGTACATACTGCGACCTTGTTTATTCCCTCAACAACTCTGGCATGTGCTCATTAGCCTGTTAGCACATGGTAAACAATTGGCTTTGTCAGTTTATGAGCATGTTGAGGGGAAGCAAAACATGGTGCACTTGACAATAAAAATCAGCTGAGCCACAAACAATGGGCTCTCATTCACTAATAATGGCGCAAACGGCCTTATTTATATTCACAGAATATAAATACATTCTCATTCTGGTCATTAAATCTGTATACTTCTAAATGAGGGATCAAGTACACATAATAAGTGATTTAAAAAAGTTATGTGTGTTTGTTTGTGTGAGCAGAATACTCATCCACGAGGTTCGTTTGTGTTGTGTGGTGTGTGGTTTGTGTGAGTGTAGCAGATAACTCATCCACGAGGTTTGAGATATGGTACAGGAGTGTGGGCCCTGAGGTATGGTGCACAGCTATGGTGTGTATCAATTTGTAAAGCAATACAAGGAAGAAGCATCTGACAAAGCCCTCATTATGGAGACAGAAGGGGGACATGAGAAAACAGGAGAGGCGCCACTGCGGTTTAAATAACCTTGGTCGTTGCCAGGCATTTGGGGCACAATGTAATATGATTTCCAGAGGGAGAAATTAGTATTTTGAAGGATGACCCGAAGCTACATTCAAACACAGCTCTGACAGAAACTAAAGCTCCGAGGAGATGTCGTGATCATTGACAGATGATGAGGAAACAGGACAGTTGCGTCTTCTTAAATATCGTCGGCCTGACGTCACTTTTTACCTGACATCAGGTTATGAATATGCAGAGCATGATAGGCTTTCAAGTGCACAGACTGAAAACTGGAAACTGACACTAAAATGTAAAAATATATATATATATGATATAATTAAAACAAATGGATTTTATAATAATATCCATTACAAATGAGAAATTCTTAAACAGAATATTTATAATAAATATTTCTTCTTTGGCTTATTTCTGAATAATTCAAAACAAAAAAATCTTAAAACTTTCAATTTCCAGGTGTTAAAATATACTCAGACTCTATATATAGAAAAATACCAAAATACCAAAAAAAGTTGCACAATCCAATTAACAAGAAATTCCTTGCACTTATTTTACAGTACGTGTACTTACATGTTACTTATAAGTGTACTCTTTGCAGTGTATTTATCTAAGGAAAGTTCTGGTAATACAAGGTAAACTATATGGGTTAGGGTTAGGTTTAGGGGTAAGGTTCAGGATTAGTACCTAGTTATTACATAGTTATTGTAATTACTATAATAAGTACATAGTATGTACATGAGAACAGGACTATAAAATAAAGTGCTACCATTTTTTTTTTCAATTATTATAAGCATGTACACTACTGTTCAAAAGTTAAGATTCTTCTTTTATGTTTTTGAAAGTCTCTTATTCTCACCAAGGCTGCATTTAATTTCAAAAATACAGTAAAAACAATTATATTATTATATAGTATTACAAATTAAAATAAGAGTTTTTTATTTATTTTTATTTTTATATATTTTTAACTTTAATGGCAAGTTGAATATTAAGCAGCCATTACGCCAGACTTCAGTCACATGATCCTTCAGAAATCATACAAATATGCTGATTCGATAGTTAAGAAACATATCTAATGTATTATTATAAATCTTGAAAACAGTTGTGCTGCTGAATATTTTCGTGAGAATACATTGTTTCAGGATTCAGGATGAATAGAAATTTTTTGTAACATTATAAAATGTCTTAACTATCACTTTTGATAATTTTAATGCATCCTTGCTGAATAGAAGTATTACGAAATAATGAAATCAAAAGAAGTTTTTGATTGGATGGCTGTGTAGTGTGTGTTCCGTTAGGTGGGACAGTTGTGAAGGTTACCTGAGGTGGTCTCTCTGGAATGGGTTCGTTCCATTCATTGAATGAAGCTCTCACATCTCCACATTGTCTCGCACATCTTGGCGAGTCCGCCCCTCTCCGATAAACTCGTTGTTCCCCACTCACATCCACATAAAATACCTTAGGCACTGGGTAATGGTACCTAGGTTTGGGAAAGGGCCAAGAGACAGAGAAGGAAAGGTTGAGTCAAAGAGAAAAAAGCAGGTAAAAGGAAAAAAAACAGCCCTTTGATTTATAAGAGGTATTATCTTATCGAAAACTTGGCAGTTTTAAATCACTGCCACAACACTCTAGAATGGAAACAACAGTCACTAGAAAAAGAAACCAGGAGATGGAGAGTGGCAACATGCCCGGTGCTAATTGTGCGAGAGGAATGATGGGAAAAACGATGACTGGTGATGACAGAGAAAGCAAGCAAAAATAAATAGAAGCATTTGTTTTTCCGGCCCAGTGCTATCAAGTTAAATATATGGGGCATGCAGCAATATTAAAATTCCAGCAGATACGATAAGTCAATAATTATCATAATAATTAAAATTCATGTCATTGCCAATAACCAATAAATGGCACAAAAAATTTACAAATTCCGTACTATTTTGTCTAAATAAATAATATAAAAAAAAACTGTAAAAAGTCAAATAAATTTGTCAAAAATGTTTCAAAACGTGAAGTGAATAAAAGTGAATTTAGGCACCACAACAATATACCACTACTAGAAAAACTTCTACTTTTAGTATTTAATAAATATCTAAAAAAAAAAAAAAAAAAAAAAAAAAAACTTAAATCTAAAATCAGTTGCAAATGATTAATTTGTGTTCGAAACGTTCATATTTTATTCTTAAACAATATTTATAAGACATAATTCTTCAGCTAACTTTTGTTTTAAATAACTCAGAATCCTAAACATTTGTTAATTCCAGGTTTAAAAAAACTTTAAATGTGATTTCATACTCTGTATATGGATACATCAATTAGCTAAATGAGAAAACTGATCTTTATAAGTTTGAAGAGTATGTAAAAATGGATATTCAATATGAAAAATTGACATTTATTTTGAGATTTGCTATTTAACAGTGTTATTAAATCAGTGTTTTAAAGTTTAACTTTCAGTGAGCAATCTAAATGTAAAAGTCGTGTAAGTGAGCATTCCCAATACCGACCAATACATAGACAAAAGTCAAAAATAAACAAATAAAAACAGCATGAGATGTGATGCACCCGTCTGAAGATGCATGACTGTAGCGACAATGCTTTAAAGGAAGTTCATCGAAACTATTAGAATTCCAAGTAAAGCACGGCTACAAACAAATCAGAAAACTATTTAGAAAACCTGACTATCGCGTTTTCGGACAGCCAGTTTGAGCATCGAGACCCCGTTCTACATACTATGCATGCAGCTGTACTCGTACCATTATTATGGTACCCCCTCTCACTCGCCACGCTGTCACTGAGCTCCAATGAAGTAAGTGTCTAAAGACACAAAGGCTGATGGGAGTGGTGTAACAAAGCTTTAAACAACTAGAGAAAAGACAGATTTTATTTCTGAGGCGGAACCCCCGGAACAATATTGGTAGAGTAATAAATGGTGAAATTAAAGGGCCCCTTCTTCCATGGGGTCAATGACATAAACAATGAGTTGGTGAAATAATGACTCCCCCCTTGGCCTCCAAGCGAAGGAGCCCGGAACAAAAGCGTGCTTCACATATATCCAGCTTTCTTTATCTAACTTTGGCTCACCCATGCAGGTGTCAGGCCGCTGTTTCAGTGGGCAGATTTAAGGGTCTGTTTGCACTTTGAAGGCCTTTATGAAGAAACGGTACTGACTGACCCAGCGTCAGCGCTCCCCCTTCCCTCGTCGGGGAGAACCCATTCACACTCCTCTGCAGCATCTGGGGACCGAACTGTGCTAAAAAGTAGCTGCTGCTTTCCAAAATCATCCCGCTCTCACGGTTTTAGCTCTTATCAGCAACTGGGATATGGTAATTACAAATACATCAGCAACATTCATGAACAAGGTCAAAATGTGTTGGACACTTAGAAATGCTTGGAATCAGATGCTGGAACTAAATGGTACAACCCCACTTCCGAGTAAAACAGGTTATTCAATAGAAAAATGTAGGGCATGGCTTGATTTCATCCATTAGAAATCACTCAGAAATACACCACCAGAAAGACTAGGGTCGGTAAGATTTGTTTTTTTTTTCTGAAAGAAATCAGTTATGCTCAACAAGTCTGCATTTATGTTTTAAAATGCAACAAGATCCTTCACATGATCCTTTAGAAATAATTCTAAAATACTGATTTTGTGATTAAGAAACATTTCTTATTTGATAGTATTTCTTATTATCAATGCTGAAAAAAGCTGCTTGATATTTTTGTGGAAACTGAAGTTTTTCAGGATTCTTTGATGGAAGTTTAAAAGAACAGCATTTATTTGAAATAGAAATCTTTTGTAACATTATAAATGCCATCCCTGTCACTTTTGATTAATTTAATGCATCCACGCTGAATCAAAATACTAAATATATTTAAAAAAGCTAACTTTTGAACAGTTGCATACATCCCTTTACAAATGTAAAATGGGTTGATGAACAGCTGACTTAACACAAAATGCACCAGTTGAAAGAGGCCAAAGTTTTTTTTGTTTTTTTTTTAGCAGAATATAGTTAATTTGAGATGAAAGCTTGCAGGCAGAATACAGCATCATTGGCCACTGACTATGCTAAACGCTTTCATGATTGTTTAAACTTGAACAGAGAAAAGTCTAAAACTGAAACAGACATGTGCAGTGTACTGAATTATACTGAACTAAGGGTCATTTGATCTACATATACTTTTCCATAAATGTTCCAGTTACTTAGTTTCAGCTAATAGAGAACTTCCATTTCATTGTAGGGCTCGTGATATTAGATTTGATACCAATTGAAGCCATCTGGGAGATGTTGAAGTCAAAGCCCATGCCAAAGCCACCAGGAAAGAAGAAAAGATAGTGTTACATGGCTGATAATGAAATGCAGAACTATATTCCTGCCCAATAAAACTGTTTCATAATAATTCCACAATGACTGAGTAACTAGTACAACCATATAAATCAGCAATGTGGGTCTCTAAAACAGTAAATACTGTATATCAGTATTTAATACAATCATTACAGCACAAACCTTAAAACAAAACATAAAATCTAAAATTTTGAAAATCCAATAAACAAAATCATGTGTTAAAAGCACAATATGTAAGATTTTTTTTTCTTATTAAAATATCCAAAAATCAATAGAACAGTGTTATATATTTTGCTGACTTATGTACTTACATTATCCCAAATGTTTCGAAGAATGTTTAAATACAGAAAAATAAGCAATTTTAACTAGTGACACGGACCGTGTCTATATTGTCATTGTGTCGCATGCCAATGACATCATAACCCCTCGATTTGTTTTTTTTTTTTTACATATATGGAAACACCAAAGACACTTTAATATGTTGTGCGTTTTAATAGACTGTGACGACCGCACAGAATAGCATTATAACAGAACTTTCAAATGTATCTAGTATGCTAAAACAGCGCTATTGTTTTTTTCCCACATACGCACGACTGGAAGGAGCAGAAGCGGTCGACTGTGGCATAATAAAAGTTCCGCTGCTTTCGAGCCGTGTGTCTCGCTCATTCAGCGGCCTCGTTTTGCTTCGACGGCTTTCAGCCTCACCCTGTTTTGGGATTTGATCGCTCTATTGACAATTAAAAGTATGAGTTAAAGGGATACCCCACCCCAAAATAAAAATTTTGTCATTAATCACTTACCCCCATGTCGTTCCAAACCCATAAAAGGCTTTGTTCTCCTTCGGAACACAATTTTAGATATTTTGGATGAAAACCGAGAGGCTTGTGACTGTCCCATAGACTGTCAAGTAAAATACACTGTCAAGGTCCAGAAAAGTATGAAAGACACCGTCAGAATAGTCCATCTGCCATCAGTGGTTCAACCGTAACGTTTATGAAGTGACGAGAATCATTTTTGTATGCGAAGAAAACAAAAATAATAACTTTTTTCAACAATTCGTCTCCTCTGTCTCTTTGCATCCCCATAGTGCCATTTTGGAGAATTTTCATTTTGGGGTGGAGTAACCCTTTAATTATGGGGTTGATTTTGATTTTACATTTCAGTGTTATTTTATTTTTTTAGCATTTATTCAAATTTTACATTTGATTTTATTTTTATACTTTCAGTTTTCATTTTAAATTTTAGTTTTAGTAATTTTGTTATGTGCTTTTTTTTTATTGGTTCCTGTTTTTTTTTTTTAAATATATGTCTATTTTATGTATTAATTTTATTTGATTTCATTTTTAGTTTTAGTAACTTTAAAACTTAAATTTAAACATTTTATTTCATTTAGCAAGGCAACATTTGAAATTTAAATTTTTTTCTAATATTTACATTTTAAGAAATAAAATAAAATGTGAATTACAAATCTGCAGTAGAAAGTGTACTTTTATATGTTATTCTTAAACAATATTTATTAGAAATATTTCTTCATCAGGTAACTTTTCTTTGTTTTAAATAACTTAAAATTCAAAAATAATTGTTTATTTTCAGGTTTAAAAAAGGACTTTCAATGTGGTCTCAGACTCTGTATATGAATAAATATAACAAAATAATAAAACATATGTTAAGTTATGATTATTTAGAATGTGCCTGTGTTGTTGCTTCAGTTCAGCATCATAAATGTGTCTACCGGATTTTTATGGTAATTCCTTTCTTGATTGCACTAACTGGGTGGGAGGTTTTGTCTATAGTTTTTTAATGGTTGTAAAATCATTCCAGCACATGTGTGTTCGGAGCCACATCTCTGTGCCAGCATACTGCATGTCTACTGTCTGCTCCAACAGTGATTCTGCATTTCTCTCCCAGAATTCCAAGGGGTTCTGCGCTCTGCTGACCACAGCCCCTCTGAGGGAGGTGGAGCCTGTCCTTGCATGTCAAGCGTGGTCCCAGAAGCTTGGAGGAAATGCCAAGTGCAACATGGGACCCGGCCAGGATGTCGGGGCGGTCCATTTTCTGGTTACAGGTGCAGGCAGAGTGTCTGTGGCCCCGACTCGAAGGAGGCCCCTTTGTGCAACGTGGGAAAGTCGTTGCTGCTGACCACACTCTGAGCCACATTAGACCCAATAATCTATCAGCACACACACCCCAGCCAGGCCTGTCTGGTCTGCATTAGAAAGGAACACAAACCAAAGCGGGAACACCTAGTGAGAGGACAGGGAGAGAAACCCACTGGAAGGCAAACATTAGCGTTGTCTTTTATTTATGCGTGTGAATGCGGCCGCCTGAAGACGGTATGAGAGAACATAGGGAGAAGGGATGATGAAAAGAGACAGAGAATGACTCAATAAAATGATAACTCACAGCGAATGACTATCAAAAAAAGACTTTGAAGATGTGGTTTCACCAGAACAGCTAATTTACGAAATGAGTCAGCAGGCAGTGACTTAAGACTATTGAGCCACAATCAGGAAGACACTGTTGTGACATTTATACGGGACACCACAACATACAAAAAATAAAAAAACCAAAAGACTTACTACTTTCTTTTTTCAGTCCACAACCATTATTATTTAAATGAAACAATTACAGTTGAACTGTGAAGTAATTTTATTAGAAAAACAACCAGATTGAGATTTGTTTCCCAAATTTGAAGAGTGTTTCAAGTGTTTTCTGTCCATACAATTAATGTCATTGGGGTATGAAACAGCATTGACTTGTTCGGACAATGAAACTAATTAAGGGGCCAATAGGTGGCGCTGTTATCAAATCAGTGTGAGGTGGCAATAGCCCACACAAAGTTTGCTGTCAACATGTCAAAGCTTTGCAGAGATACAGCCTCATATGTAGCCTGAGATCATGGCATCAAAATCAAATCGTCCAGGACGAGTTCGATAAAGTAGTTTTTTCGAACTATTAAAAATAGTGAAAAATCTTGACCTATAGAATTTTAAATTTTGGTGTCTATTTGACTCAGCATGAGCCAAAAAAAAAATTATTTTCTGTCTAAACTTTACGGTACAAAAGTTAATAGCATAAACATACTGTAAGTGTAACTTTGGACAGTCAAACTAACTAAAATCAAATCAAATCAAATTCTCTCAAATTACAAAAAATTTTGTTAAAAAAAAGAGTATTAAAGACATGAGGATTAAAAGTAAAATTTTTTTTAAAGACTTTTTAAGACCTTTAAGACTTAATGAGTCATAGTACTACTTTCCAAAGAACTTGACATATATATCAGGAAACAGCAACCTGGTACTAACTCAGCATTTACATGACATTTCCAAGTTTTTAATAGACCTATTTGTGAAACCAGAATACACTTCCCAGCAAGCCATCTTAATTGATTCTAGATTTCAAAGAAAACATCAAATGGAAAACAGCCATCATTTAGATTTCCATTCCAAAGAACTGCTCTGTACTTTGTCAATTCAAAGGAAATAGATGTAAGGTCATCAAAACCATTCAATGTTACAACTGTTATTTAGGAAGAAAGCAATTACAAATCACCAAGTGATAGATGTTATATGAAAACTCAACAAGTCAAAAAATGAGCATTTGATTTGTGACTAGCGATGCTAATCGATGTGTAATACTACTCCGTCAAGTTTAGTTCACATAACTACGAGTAATGGATCATCCCAAACACACTATTTGTAACAAAAGCTCATGTATCCTTTCATAAACAAGACTAGACTCCCTTCCTGTAGTTATTCAAGCACAAATCCACCTCAACTCCCTTGGGAGGAGGCTCACACCCAAATCTCGAGCGGAGTTCCTTAACCCAGATGTTGGATTATGTTTCACCATTTTCCAGGATGTATTGGCAATCTTCTCTACAGTTTTAGAAGTTGTGAAAAATGTCATCGTGTATGGTTTTGATGAATGAAGCATTTGGGACTGCATATCATCATCAATGTATTATATCCAGAAACTATGCAGGCATGGCATGATAGCAACTAAAACAATGACTGCGACTTGTTGCCAAACTTCAGACCATTTGTGCGCTTTAGAAAAGAGATAAGCAGTAAACCTGACAACCAGGGAAGAAATGGACAAAACTCCTGACTTTTAGTTAAAAGAACTTCCTAAATGGGGTGAACGAAGGCCAAAGTATACTTTGGTTTTTACTATATGTTTATACTAGGGTGACATAAACACTTGCCCGGCCCATTGTTTCACAGTCAAGTCAATTTTAGTTAGCACTTTTCACAATACACTTAATTTCAAAACAGCTTTACAGAAAATCATGATGTTTATGCTTACAATTTCTTATATATTTGTCTTATAGTCACATTTAACAACGATAGATAGATAGATAGATAGATAGATAGATAGATAGATAGATAGATAGATAGATAGATACATACATAGATAGATAGATAGATAGATAGATATTTAGAATGTATGTAAAACTGACAATTTAAAGACATCTATCAGATGTTTGTACACAGCAGATGCTTTCCAGATGAAGAGATCTTTAACAGACATCTGACGTGCGTGTGCTATCTGGGAATAGATGCCCATGTTGACAAGCACTTGTGTGAGGGGTTAAGAGACACTCAATGCTCCCTCTAATTTTTTTTCTTGCTGAGCAAAAATGTTCTGTATTGGGCAGACATTTTGGCCACCTGAGCAAAAACATTCTTTTTATATAAAGAATACCAAAGTATACCAGACCTGTACTGCACGCACACAAAAAGTGTGTAGCTTTTAACTTTAAAATGATCTAACCATATATGAAACTAAACTATGCACATTTTAGGTTACCAGAGATTTTTTTTTTTTTACAGTGCTGTTAATTACCAAGAAATTTTATTAAAAAAATCATTCGTCATTGTGTTTGCATTAGCTCTTGTGTTGAGCTATTTTGTATTCCATTCTACAGCGACTGCCCAAGCATTGCAATTATTTTACATTTACTAGAATTCCACCTTTCCCCTACTCATTTTTGCGTCTGTCCTGTGCTTGGCATATTATTTATTCTGCATGCTCGCAACATAAGAGGTGCATGGCCGCGCACCCACGCAGCTTAAGAGAGAACATTGCTCGCGACTCTAGTTTAAAGTACAAAGACATTTTTATCACCTGTAACTTCCAGAAAGAAACACTGTAGTGCAAAAGATGAAACTTTCTAGAATGCATGCGTTGAACGGCTGTTTGCGCATACTATCAAATGGAGTATACTTTGATTACTTTGTTCAACTGCATGCCAAGTGTCAGCATCAAAACTGAAGTACACTTTGGTCTTAAGTGGAAAGAACTGCCTGGGGGTGTTTCCAAAATGGCCACCAAGTAAACTGGCTTGCTGTACAGCAGCGTTTCTCAATTCCAGTCCTCGTGCCCCCCTGCTCTGCACATTTTGTATGTTTCTCTTGTGGCAGACATTTGTTCTATTCGAACATAAGTGCCCTGCGAAGTGGACGTCACAGGATATTCCGCCATGATTCCAGTTCGAAGCGAACATACTGTATATGTTCCATTCAAAGTGCATTGAAGTGTGAGAGACGTGAATTTAAATTGTATTTATTTACAGAGGTATTTGATGTCACACTTGTCCGTGTGTGAAGACGTTGCGCAGCGCAAATCCATGAATGAATGTTCCGAAGTGAAGTAAACTTCAACAGATTTCCCCTGCTCTGGGAGTAGTGGGCAATGAACACTGAGTAGGGACCATGTCAAGGGGAACACAGTTCATGCACGGAGCTCATTTCTAACAAGCTGATTATCTGAATCAGGTGTGTTAACAAAGAGAGACATGCAAAATATGCAGAGCTGGGGGGTGCGAGGACTGGAATTGAGAACCGCTGCTGTACAGGGACTTTGTGTAAACACAGAAGAAATGGATAGACTGGGTCTTGACTACTGATCAGTCACCTGGACAGGCTTTTTAACAGCCAGGCAATGTTCCAGACTATCTCTCTTTCTCATCATTGATTGATCATCAGTGTGTTGCTAACCTAAAGTAAGAGCTAGCAGCACATGCTGGGCCTCTGATGACTTCAATCTATCTCTTGCCATTTTAACTGCTAACAGGAGGCCCCAGCCACAGTTTTGTTACCCTTTACATTGAAACAGATACACATCACTTGTGGATTTTCAGCATAGAGGACCGAAAACCCCATGAGGATTAAAGAAAAAGCGTATAAAATGCTAACAGGTGTTACAGCTTCTCCAGCTGCATGATAAAACAGTCTGGGGTCTCTCCAGTCAGGTGCCTGAATAAAACTACTGGACAGTAAATGGTGTCCTTTCTAACAGTTGAAACAACAGCATACAAACAATGGCAATGATAATCGCAAACACTGATTATTTGATTTATTTAGTGTTAAACGTGTCTAAAGTGAGTTTGATTATCATTTTGCGTGACCTTTATAGTCATACTGAAAGTGACAATGGATAATTTACCTCAGAAACATGAATATTAAAACTGTGAACTCAATGTGAAAAAACAAGTGAAGATTGTATCAGACAATCAGTAGTGCGCTTGCAGAGAGAGCCCACCATGGGCATCACTGGGCCATTTTTAGAGCGGCTTTATTTCTGCTCAGCCCCCCTAAAAATGTTGCATCTTTCAGAGCGTTCTTCAATCCGCTGACCATGGTGGCGCAGAGTGAGAAAAGAGGACAAGGTGTGTGTTTATTGATAGATTGTTATAATATCTGCATCTGTGCAGTTCTTTGTCATAAATACAGTTTACAAAATGTCATGGGGATACTGTAAAGTTTTTGCTGTTCACACCTCATCACACCACAGCTGTTTCCTCCAGTAAAAATTTAATGTTAGACCTTAGCACATATGAACGCATACTTTATAAAATGTTGCTATATTCTTTGAAAATTTAACTTTCAATATAAAACATATTACTAGGGATGCACCGAATGTTCAGCAACTGAAATTATTTGGCCAAAAATATAATAAGCGAAGAGATGAACAATGATGTGATGCGATGAAATAGCAAATAGAGTAGAGTGAGAGGCGTTAGGCTGCAACTAACGATTATTTTGCTAATCGATTAATCGGTCAATTCTTTTTACGATTAATCGATGAATCGGTTTATGTACTTATATTTTAGTTTTGCCCATTTTTTCCCCAAGTAAATTATTAACAAAGGTCTTTATCATTCAACATAGACTTTTTAGAGATTTTAACCATTTTGCATTGTCATATCCTCATCAAAAACATATCTGGAGTTGTGTTTTATTATGTGTTGGTTATCCTTTGTCAAACTCTTCTGCAATCAAAACACTGACCCATACATACTCTAGCAAATTTCACAAGAGGTTTCAAGTAATGTTTCCACCATGGCAGTCCTTAGGGCTCCTAGAGTAGTTTAACATCCCGAACAAAGCTTATTAAGGAATCTTTCAGAACATATTTTCATTAAGAATAAGAATAAAACAGAATAAAATTGCAGTAAATTGCATTTTATTATTTTTTTTTTTTCCTGTAAACACACAGCTTATACCTGGGAAACAGCTTTATAGCTTATGCTGTGAAATTGTAAAAATCCTTCGAATAAAGTGCCAATGGCATGAACCTGAATGGAACTCACATTTTAAAGTAAAATTTAAAGTAAAATCCATCAGAAGCGTTGTCCAGAAAAAAAATTGGACACACACAAAAAACCTGCTATGTGAAAAAGAGCTGTGAATACTTAGAAAAAAGTGCATTTCAAATACATTTAAACATTAACCTCTCTCATTCAGTCATAATTAGGCTGCAAGACTGAATTATGAACTGGTAAACGACAAAGCTTTAAATGTTAATTGGTAAAAAAACAATGTTATCAGCTTTTTACGACTAAACATTTGCAAACAACATTGTACTGCAGAATCTACACAAATAAAAGTCTTTGCACACTGTGATTTTCATCGGATTTAAATATGTAGTGGTCCTTATAACAGTGCAAAATTCAAAAATGTAATAAAGCGATAAAAGTGTTAAACAAAACAGCTTATGCCTGAACTGACAGGAATTCGACTACCTGTGGGAAATGAGGCAGAACACTATTCACTCATTATTTGAGAAAAACTTTGCATTGCAGTGCAAAAAGGTCAACATGTCCAAATGTTCAGGGCTTAGGTTTGCTCTCTTTTTAGAGGATATGTTTCCTGCCGCAGTTTACAGGTTACTCTTCTTTTTTGACGGCTCAAAGTAAAGTCCTCCGACACTTTGCATGACTTCGTTCGATTAGTTTTATCTTCCGCTTTTTTCTTTTTCTTTTCTCGAGCTTACTCCACTGCCGCCTGCCTCACCCATCACGCTGATGCTGCTGAGACGCTGTGCGGGAAGCACGTGACATAAAACGAGGCCAGCTATTGGCTATTCGCTACTTCTCCTGCTGTACTGGCTGAGTAAAAAAACCTCCGGTAGCTCATTACTGCCACACTTTGGTCACCGCAGATTTAAAATATGCACGAAATGAGCCGCTTACGGTAAATAAAAATTATTTAGCAACGAATCGATTACTAAATTATATAACAAAAAAAACAATAAACCATTTTAAAAGAATAAAAAAATTACTTAGAAAGACAAGAAAGTGAGAGGCGTGCACTCTTTATAATGCAACAAACATGTCAGCAGTGTGGAAGCATTTAAAACTGTCTGAGAAAGACAAGCATCGACAGTGAAAGACTGTTTAGTATTGCATTGCATGTGTTCGATGAGAAGAGGAAGGGGTGATTGTTGCTGGTTACTGTATGATGACTGAAATCTGCATGTATTCTGATTTCCAAAAAAACTGCACAACATTACGTCTCCAAATACAAAAACAAAAAGCATGTATTCTGACAGCGCTGCACAAACTCGCAGCACATTTGCTTGTTAACCAGGTTTCAAAGTCCAAAGCACAAGGAAACAGTTTTACTCGTCAATTGCTAAGTCACATTTTTATGAATTTTTACAAAGCATGTGACAATGCGATACATGCGACGTATTTATAACAACACCAACAAAAAAAACAAATGTTAGTATTGTAATTTTACCGTTGTTCTGTAAAATAAAATAAAATTCTTCCTGCGTGCTTACTGTTGTTCTGTAAAATAAAATAAAAAGTAAGACCATAATAATGATAATAATAATTACTACAGCTCTGTTAAAGGGGTCATATGATGTCAAGTTTTCCTTTCAAGTTTTCCTTTCTCTTTGGAGTGTTACAAGCTGTTCGTAAATAGATAAGATCCCTAAAGTTGCAAAGACTAAAGTCTCAAACCCAAAGAGATATTCTTAAGTTAAGACTCGTCCACGCCCTCCTAAAATGGCTCATTCAAACACGCCCCCATATGTCTTCCTCACGAAGTGGAAAGATTTGCATAACGCCAAATGTTCACGCAAAGAAAGAAGTACATTTTAGCAGGGTTGTGATAAAGAGTGGCATGGCCACCCTGAAATATGATTGCCAACCCCACTGGATCCCCCAACACCACTGGGCTAGATTACTGTCAATCTGACAATGCGCTGCCAGATTGTAACATGCAAAAAACGAATAGAGATTGCTAAGACATGTGACCAACTGGGCGGCAACGTCATCAGAACGCAAAGAATTATGGGTATGGTTTGGCCAGTTTTACATGGGTAGGCATAACAGGCTAGTGTTCTGGCATGAAAATAATGAAAAATTAGCGTGAAAAACAGAATATAATCGTACAAAATGCAGCGGACTAAAGAAAACATTGTCGTACCATACCGCCTAAAACTAAATCCTAATGCAAAGACGAGATATGACGAGAAAAAAAGGGAATCAAAAGACTGGATCCTTACGAGCAGAGCGACTGGTCAAGGGACGTCAAACTGTTGCCCAACTTCCAGCACCCATATATTTACAACTACATGATACTAAGTGTTAGTGCATACACACACGAAGTTTTCTATGGACTTTTTAATAATGTAAATGTATTCATCCTAAATGTGTTTACATGTTAAATATGTAAAGAAACTGAAATTTAAGTTGGATTGTTACTACTATTTAAGTTATGTAATTGTGTTTGCAACCAAAGAACACTGATTTTGCACAATTCTTCCTTAATACAGATAAAGGAGGCAGAATTTCATTCGGTCTTTGTGTATTTTATTTACAGACATGGCTAAAAATCATTACATGTGAGAAGAGACATTACAAAATCTTTTGGAAAACAATAAACATTTACATATTAGATGTGAGCATGGTATATAATTCTCCAAAAAGGCTTGAACCGGTCTGTGTGTTCGTAGCTTTGACCTCAGTATGGACGAGGTACAGAGAAGGGGTCCAGTCAGGATCACACTCCAACATTTCATAGGCAGGTTTGCCTGCAAACAGAGTCACCAAATAAATTGCTATGTAGCCTAGATGTACAACATTTAAAACTGATTAACGTTACGTTTTAGTACGTTGGTAACTTAAGCTAATGGTCTGGTTAAGTCAAACAAAACACGCTGGTTTTTGCCCACAACATAACATTTACAGAGAGTAATTGTAACTTACCTTTGTGAAAACGCTTTGAACACACCATCATGTGTGGTGGAGTGTTATCGAAGGTAATCTTGGGCTCCTTACTGCTGCTATCCATGCCATTCGTCAACTATTTGTCACCTCTGAAACATGGCTTGTACTATTATTTTTCCACGCTGGAAAAACGATAAAAGGATATTCCGTTCTTAAGCTTTACGCCACTTCTATTCCAGTTTATAGCGTTCTTCCCTCCATGCATAGAAATCTGGCGCGTTATGTTTTCAACTCCTGCCAAAATGTTGCATGCAAAATATTCAAATTGATCACTCAAAAACACCATAAAATCAACATTTTTTATTGCTGCCAGATTGTTGCATGCAAAATTTGCATTTGGAGCACTCAAAAACACCATTAGTTCAATTGGTTCTGTCAGTGCTTTTGAAAAGTTACATTTTTTTATTTATTTATTTTTTTGCCATGCAATAAAGCTAAGTTCAAAGGCCAGTTTAAAATATTGGTACAAGTAAAAAGTGCACAAAATCAGTATTTTGTTAAGGCAGTATTTGTAGCAGTCGAGAAATCATGCGGCAAAATCAGTCCAAAAGGTGTGTGTTTTTGCACCAATCTATTGTTATAGGATCATTGGTTGTGTTATATTCCCATACAAAACTTTAATGGCCAATTTAATAATATTGGTATAGTAAACTTTGCTAATTCACAAGATCAATACATCCTTTATTAAACCGCTTTGATAAAATGTATCTTTTATTTTCCGGTACTGAAAGCAGAACCAATAAGGGAGCTCTTGATATGTGTTGTGACACAGCTCTTGCAAATTAACGTTACCGTTTTTGTTTGGTATCTGTCATTTTGAAGCCAAAGTAATCTCATACTACATGAGTTTTTCTTTAGTATTAACTTGCCTAACTATCGATCTGACCCTGTAGACGCCATAATCACACACTCTCTCTCTTCTGCTTTCTGATTTTTTTATTTATTTTTTATATTTTTAATGGTGGGTGTTTACACAGTTGGCTAGAGCAGTGCTGATTGGGGAGAACGGAGGTGCGCTCACTCTATTGGTTAGTAAGACTGTCACTCAAGGCTGGCAGTCAAGAATATGCTCTGGAACAGAGTAATATTGCGTGCACATCGCAGGCATTGAGATTAGCATAATGCAACGTTTTATAATCGCGATTCGATTTCGATTAATTGCACAGCCCTACTAAGCACGCATAAAAATTGTTTTTTCAAAAACACAATCACGTACATACATGCTGCACACATATTATTGTAGCCCAGTTTGTGCTGATTACAGTGTTATTAAACTTCAGCCATTAAAATGTTTATAAGCAACTGAAAAAAGCACAAATGTCAGGGCATGTCAAAATTTCTCCAGGCCCCAAAATGCCTGAGGGTTAAAAAAAAAAGCCCCTTAAAAGCCAGATCTGCCTTTGGGATGACACAGTACAGAACTTAAGCGTTTATACCTTTAATTAAAGGTCAGCTAATTCCAAATTCCTCTGGAGTGCGTGTTATGGTTCCTCTTGCAAACATGAGATTACAAAGATCTCTGCTGTTTAATCAGTGGGTTTCCGCTGTTTTATCACTTCAAAAATGCAGCAGTGAGTCAAAATCCGACCCTCCCCGATTCTTTACGACTGATTTAAAATGACATACTGGCTTATTACGACTGTATTTGCACATTTTGAGATTTAATTGGACTTCAGGTCCTTCTCATTTGCACAAAGAGGTGGTGGTTGATGTAACTCTACATAAAACTCTTCAGATAAGACTAGGAGCCCTTAGTGTCAGTCCATTTACTGCTAATGAAGCAATTTTGGCACTATGGTTTTAAGCTGGACTGATGCCCGGCACAGCTGCTTCTGTCCTCATTAATAGCATTACTATAAACGCTAGTAGATGATTGTTTTAATTAAGATGCAAGCAACTGCTGTGATCAAAACATTTACAACTTTCAAATGGAATTTATTGGAAGACTTTCATCTGCAATTGTGATACCAAGATCTGAGATTTTTTTCAACCATGTCCGACTTGCACAAAATTATTCAATACAACGCAGGTGTTGTGGATGGTTGATAGGACATATTAAGGTGTTTTGAGTGGCTTCAGAAACTTGCTATGTGGTTGCTAGGGTAATCTGGATAGTTTTCAGGCCATTGAGACCTCTAGGAAGTCTAGGGATTTTTTTCTTCCCACAATTTTTTATCCAACTGTAATTTTTGGACATGCTATTTGGTAACTACCCTAATACATAGTATAATTTACATAATATCAACAAACATATCATTATACTGTAAATAAATTATTTACAGTATAACGAGTCAGTTAAAAAGATTCACAAAATCCTGATTTGCAAATAGATGAATCTTACAAAGAGTTTAGATTTAATGAAACAGCCAAAAAGGTTGACAAAATCCTCCGAACAAGATTCATTGAACACCCTCACACTCACTTGTGAGTTAGTGGTTTGAATCAGTTTGAGTCACTCAGTTAGTGAATTCCATGAATTCATTAGTGACTCCCTCTGTCAAATGCAAGTCATGTTTGTTGTTACGTCTGATTCAAAATGAAGTTTTGTTGTAAAGAATGGTATTCCAAAACAAAATGTATTTCACCAAAAAAAAAAAAAAAAAAATTGTTGGAGGCTGCCCACCCCCAATAAAAAGCAGTTGAAACAAATATGACTATTAACCTTTTTATTTATACATTTCATTTTAAATTGTTTATATTTTTACATATACAGTACTGGTCAAAACTTTGGACACATTACTATTTTTTATGTTTTTGAAAGAAGTCTTTTATGCTCATCAAGCCTACATTTATTTAAAAAAACAAAAAAAAAAAAAAACGGTATTATTGTCAAATATTACAATTTAAAATAATGGTTTTCTATTTTACTACACTTTAAAATATAATTTATTTCTGTGTTGCAAAGCTGAATTTTGATCAGTCATTACTCCAGTCACACATGATCCTTCACAAATCATTCTAATATGCTGATTTATTATCAATGTTAGAAACAGTTGTGAGCCCACTGTGACAGAATGGACACATAGACTGAAACAGATATACATGTTTGAGAAGATGACAGCAGACTTGCAGTTGAAATCGGACATTTTTCGACAGAGGTGGACACTAATAGAAAATCTGCTGGAAATAAATGGACTTAATATAGGTTAATGCTTGAACAATGCAGTCAATGTACTGATACGTGGTGTATTCTTTGAAGTGCTGTCAAGGATTTGTGTATTTATTTTAACTTTAATTGTTGTTATTGGGGTTTTTTTTTTGCCAGTTTTTTTTTATAAAAAAGGAAAAAAGTTTAATAAAAACACAGTTCAAAAAAAAAAAAAAAGAAAAGAAACAGTTGTGCTGCTTAATATTTATTTTATAACCTGTGATACTTTTTTCAGGATTTTTTGATGATTACAAAGTTTTTTAAAAAGGTAAAAAAACAATATTTTTATACTTTTACAACAATATAAGTCTTTGCCATTGCTTTTTAGCAATTTTACACATCCTTGCTGAATATTACAGTTTTTTCTGTATTTTTAATCAAATAAATGCAGCATAAGAGACTTATTTGAAGCACAGTAAAAATAGTAATGTGGCCAAACATTTGACCAATAAAATTTTTTTTGTTTGTTTGTTGAATATGTTATTATAGCATTATCATTATAATAATAATAATAATAATTATTAATAAAATTATTAAGTAATTAATATTAATAATAATAATTATTATTATTATTATTATTTCAAATCATTCAGTTCATTAATTTATTCACAGTTCCTGAATACCACTTCAGTAAATGAACGTCAGTGCTTTTATCATTTTTTTCCTAGCTGGGTATTGGCAGGATTTCCTCCTCCCATTTAATCAATATTGACCATAGATATAATAATGTTATTAATATTAATATTGCATTGTTTTGCATTTGCAATCAAATGGAAGTGAAAGAGACGATCACTAAAAGAAGTTAATTTCTACTTAACTGAAACTGAAATTAAGAGCAGTGTTGGAGCAGTAATGTAATCATCAACAGAATTTAGAAAATACACACATCTGAGGTGCTTTTTTTAAAACAAAAAATGTTCTAGTGCATTTGCCTTCTTACTTCGAAAACAAACTTCTTTGCTTTTACTTTTGTACATTCTAAAATGCAGAAAATATGACAAAGCATATCTTGCTCTCGGCTTCACTCACTGTGTCCGTACTGGACGCTACAGTTGTCGCATCGCGCCGCAACAGCTCTACTGGATGCGACAAAGCAGCTGTTGCAAATCATTTTAACTTTGTGTCAGTACGTCATAAACAGAACAAGGAATCAGTTTAATGTCAGGTTCTGTCGAGCCGCATCCAGTGTAGACATGGTGTTTAATGTCGTTGGTGAGGAGGAAAGCCTGTAAAACACATATAACAAAAATAATAACAGGAAACTCACAAAAAATAAATAAATAAATAACAGAGAGAATAATAATAATAATAACAGTTATACTCTCTATGCTATTTTTCAATGTTTTAAGTGATGCAGGTGTTTTTTCCCTGTAGGTTTAAAAAAAAAAAAAAACATGAAATTTTACTTCAGTTTGTGTGATTTGTATATTAATGTTTAAACCAGGCTTATTTGTCAGTGCTTTATGTTGTCACAATTATTAAATGCTTTCAAGGTTGGAAATTCAACAAATCAGTCAATATACTACTGTGATTGTAGTTGTAGCTTGTAGTTGTGTTCCTGTGGCTCAGTGGTAGAGCATTGCATTAGCAGCGCAAAAGGCTGTGGGTTCAATTCCCAGGGAAGACACATACTGATAAAAAATAAAAAAATGTATAGCCTGAATGCACTCTAAGTCGCTTTGAATAAAAACATCTGCTAAATGCATAAAGGTAAATGGAAAATATATCAATTCATGCATCACCTAATTTCATCGGCTCATTCGTTTTTAGTTTATAGTACTATAATGTTTTTTTTTTTTATAGAAGTTAGTTAGTGGTTTCACAATATTTGCTTTACTGTATAGGATGAATGTTTACAATGAGAGATCAAACCATACAGAAAGACAGTCCCCGAAACAGACCCTATGCGGGACACACCTGTGTGGCTCTGTAAGCACCTGGAGCCAAACACAGAAGAGAAACAAGCTGTATGACTCAAAGACAAGCAGCTGTCCTCTGACTGCCTCAAAAGCATTAATGACTCGCCCCAAACAAAACAATGCCACCATCAAAAAAAAAAAAAAAGCATTTTCATAGCAACTCCTCCTCTGTGTGAAGGGAGGCACATGACTTGAGCAACAACAGGGAGGGCCGCAGCAGAGTACTCCAAAACACACATTTCCAACAAACACCCCACACCTCGTCATTTAGAGGAAATCTTTTACTCTGACGCCCCTCGGAATGGAACGAGATAACAGCGGAAAAGGAACTGTTGAATCTACGAAGGAGTTGCTGGTCCAGCCTGTTGATATGAATGTGAGTTTTGGAGTGATTCATACTAACAAACCACAAGTATGAGGCTGGACCACAACAGCTGGGCTGACCATGAGACCTCCAGAACAATGAGCTAGCCTGACACCGCTCCAACTCACACAGAAAGACCTCATTTGACCTGGGAGATCCATTACATGAAGCAGCTCTGCAGCTGGGTTGTAGATCACTGCAAACATGCTAAGAAATTGAGATGCAATCATTCAAATGGAAATTAAGCTGAAATTAAATTAAATAAAAATATTAGATCTCAAAAATTGCATATGTTGCCTTGGCGAACGGGAAACAAATGAAAACTAAAACTTACAAAAAAAAAAAAAAAATATTATTAAATAATAAATAATAAACCTGACTAGTAATATTTATTAAAAAAAAATTAACAAAATTACTTACAATTAAACAAATGAAAATGAAAACTGAAAACATAAAAATAAAATATAAATCAAAATATTAATAAAAACTATAATTGTATATAAATAATATGAAAATTACACTGGTAACGCATCAGTTATGCTTATTTAAAAATACTACGAATTTTATAAAACCTTAAATCTCAAAATAAACATTCATTTTTTCATACTGTATATTATAAAGATTGTAATGCCCCAATTCAGCTTGTAGCATTTAAAATGTCTACTTTTTAGTTTTACATTTTTATTTAGACACGTATTTCACCTGCCAGATAATAAAACCAGCAAAATAAATAAATACATTTCAAAATTATACTGAACATTATATCTAGAGACTAAAATATAACAGAGACTCATTTGACTCATAAGTACTCAGAATACCTTAGCAACCACCCAGAAACCGTAGAAACCAGCAATGCAAAAAATACACTCAGATGACCTTAGCAATCACATAGCAACATCTTGGCAACCACTCACAACACCCAAACATTTCAGCAGCGACTTTTGCTCTTCATTAAAAGCAAAAGTCCTTAATAAACAAAACTTTGATCCGTAAGGTATTAAAAGCCCATTAAATTAAGTTGAAAGTTACAAAATTGTGAACCGTTGTGCAGTAACCTAAGAGCTGCACATAAACCTTTGCTTTATGAGTTATCGCCAATTTGTTCTGTTGACACAATTTTCTGCCTGAGGGCCTCAAACAGAAGCAGGGCCGGGGTCATTTCTGCATTTGATACTGATATTGGGTAAATAAGTGATTATTCTGGCAGCTGCTTATGAGAGGAAGTCCAAGCACCCTAATAACAGCACTTTTATTAAATTCTGGCAGCCTCGTGGATGTACGTCTGGACGCAGACATCATATTGTTGGAATGCTTAATGGATTCTCCAAAGTGCTGTTTGGTAGGCCTTTATAAGATTACAATCCTGGCCACCGGTTAATGAATACTTACGTGTGAAATTATTAAATTATTATTAATGTGACACAACACATAAATCAAATATAAGCTCACTTCTAATAAAGGCTAAGTTGATTTTCAGCACTTCAGCACTTAAGAAAGGGTCATCAAGTAGATGTTTGATTAGACATTCAATATTTCATTAAATAAATAAAAATAAATATTTTTACAATTTTTTTTGGAAGAATACAATAAAACCACAAAATACTATTTTTGATTTTGATTTTGTTTTGGGGCTGTACTAGAACATGCTCTTATGCTTGTTGGTTCGAAAACCGCATTATTTTTCACATAATTTACATTATTACAATACCTTTCTCCCCCTTTCTCCCCATCATGGCACAACCGGCTCGACTAGTTCCAGGTTTGATGAAGGCCTGCCTTCCAAAAAACAAAATGTGTTGTGATTGGTTTGTCTTTATGAGATCACACAGACAGGCATCTGAGATCAGCTAGATTTGAGAAAGGGAACATGATTTAACGAAAAAAAAAAAAAAAAAAACACTGGATGGATTTTAATCATTATAGGGTGGTTGTGTACACACACATTTCAGTTCAAACAACTTGTAAAAGTGCATGTAGCATCCCACAACAACATTAATATGTAAACCAAAACCAGACAAAACGTGTGTGTGTGTGTGTTGTGTATTTGGCCGCTTATGCACACTAAACTGTAGAAAAACAACTAAATTTGGTACTTGGTGTTTGAGGCGGCTTAATATGCGCACGCTTTGCATGTGACTGTGAGCGCGCAGAAAACCGTCTCTGGAGCACGCGACTACCGAATGGTTTAAAAAAGATATGCAAATGATACAGTTTTGTGATGATGCAACACTGGCCCGATTAGGCAAGTGACAATTCTGTCAACTCTCCCAAAACGTGAGCAAAAATCTGGTATCGCAGCGTGCAGCAGCTCTTTAGTGCATGCGAGATGCGCTGATGTGAATCAGTTTTGAGAGGATGAAAGAGATACCGCTGAATCACTCGGGCTGTTTTACATTTACATTTAATCATTTAGCAGACGCTTTTATCCAAAGCGACTTACAAATGTTTTCATATGACTGATTCGTTCTGATATTCTGTGTGGATTTATGTACATCTAACCGACATGCTATATTAAATAAACGTTTGCGGGAATTTCCCGCATTAAAAATGCGAAACCTGTGGAAATTAGTAAAAATAGGCGATATATGTGCGATAGCACCGAAATTCAGGACCTGTTTAAAAAATATATTCCATTGCATAGAGATTTGTGAAATAAATTTCCATGACTTTCCAAAACTTTCTGGGTTTATTAATTTTTCAAAAACTTTTCCATGTTTTTCATGACTGTACGAACCCTGATCTTTGAATTTCTCAAAAGTTATTAGTCAGTTTGTACTCTAATTAAAATCATGCTTCTTTTGTAAACTGATACATTTATACATTTGGAACTCAAACTATGATTAGCTGGATCTTTTTCATTAATCTCTAATCCTTTCATCGATCACATTTTGTTAAACACTTAATAAAGAAAATATAATATTTGATGGCAATCTATAAAAATCACATATGACAACACACACACAGACAAAAAATATATATATATATATATATATATTCTTTTTTTTTCTGAACAGTGAGAAAGTGCAGAAAAGGGAAACATTGCCATATGGCAAGACCTTTGCATTGAAGGTTAACAGCATGTGTCTGGCTTGAATGGCTTAACTGTCAAACTAAATAAGTGTTAAATGGATAAATGCAAACAGCAATTCTCAAAACACTCTTTGGTGAAGGGTGTTTAAAATGATACCTAAATGTTTTCTCAGTGTTTTATGAATTCCTGTGAGGCCTGAAGGTTTGTTCTGCAGATTTCATAACGCAGAGCTCTATTTTGGACATAAGAGTCCATTTATGTCTTAACACTAGTCATGGTCACCTGCTTTATCTTTGACATGCCTGACAGTGACAGACATCATTCCTAAAACATGACTCAAATGTTACAGGAAAGATAAATCAATTCCAGTAAGCAAAGATTTCCCCTTCACCAAAATTCATTTTGATGAGAAACGATGAAATACTGAAAGCAGGAAAGATAGTGTACTGACTAAACAATGTATTCTTTGTTGCAAAAGAGTGGTTTGCTCATGGTTGAGGGAGTAGGTGCTGAGTGAAAAGCACCATCCTTTTACCATCTTATCTTGCCAACAACCATTGCCACAAACATAAATCATCTGATTTCCCAGTACCCTCAGACTACCTAAAAATGTAGAAGCAGGTGCCAAAAACGAGCTAAGAAAAGCACCCGACTAAAAATGAAACAACTTTCAGTTGTCATGAAAGACCAGGCTCATACTAATGGTCATAGCATCAGAAAAAGGTCTCAAAATGATATTTATTTCTCTCTATCTCTGCTCTTCATCTAGGGTTGTCTGGTACATACAGTAGTAGAAAAAAAAATACATTTTTAAAGTTCAGCAAATTTCAAACACTGTTAAAAATATACAGTAACTGCAGTCATGCACAGTTCAGTCTGAAGTGAAATATGAAGGCTAAAGCGTGTAAAAATGAAATGCATGATTTGAAAATCAAAACTGTGTTGATTCTGAAAAGTAATCATAGATTTTTATTACGATTAACAATGCACTGAAATTATTTCTACACAGAAACACTAATAACCAATTAATTGATCAAATTTATTTAATAATCTACACTCAAATAAAAACTGCTGTATACATTAAACTGCACATAAGCTAGTTTTGTTACATCAAATTTTGTAATGAAATAATTATGTTTCTATTCTAACTCATAGTAAATGATTACGACCCTCAAAATTGTTTTGACTGAATCCAAAAATATTTTTTCGGTTGCCAAAATTTTGTTGTATCTCTAATTACTCATACCCATACAAAGGCCATCTAAGAGCATGGAAAAAAGAAAAAAGGTTGCAGATGAAATTAATAAAGACTTATTTGTGTCATCATTCATATTCAAGTGTTTCCATTTCAGGAAAGCAAGTTAATGGTTTATATTTTCTTGCTCAGTTTCTATATTTTTACATTGTGGGATATTTGGAAATATGCTCAGACACACACCTTGTGATAATATTTAAATAAATATCATACACTATTAAGGGATAATTATTTACATGAATGTATATTTCAATTAGCCTACAAGTTTAGTAAGCATTCCAGTTGTTTATTTGATATGCAAATCTAGCATGCATTTTTAATGGCCTACCTCCCATTTGTTTGTATGGAGTTATGTATTTAGTATGGATACTGCGATACAAGAATCAAGGCAAAATCTGGTATTGAGCCAACCATACCCCAGAGCCACGTTATCTTTATTGCAATCAAAACAAACCAAGGTGCTGATTTGGCCTAGACAGTGACGCATGTCCACCTCCACTCTATGCTGGCTCGCCTAGCAAACTCTCTTCCTCTGAGCTTCCAGTCTTTTCAGCCACAGCTCAATATCAGACCAGGAAATATCACTGGAGAGGCTCGACAGCAATTATCCTCATTATTGTTACAGTTAAGCACCGACGCATCGTTACTGCCGTGCCCAAATGAGAGAAGGTGAGATCGTCCCGGAAAAGACCCATCCAAAATTTCGACTCTGAAAGAAATGCAGGCGCTCCCCAAAGAAAATGAACACAGAACGTTGTTAGGAACACAAAGCCTGATGTTAGTCACAAAGAGCAAAGGCCTGGATGAATGAGGTAATTGCGTGATGCTACCTGACTGCAACTCAACTGCCACTCAGATCCATACATGATTGGATAAACTAAGCTAGGATGAGAGTGCAGATTTGGTCTTAGTCTACATAAGCTGGAATAATGAGGAGTTTACAGCTCTTGGGTACATGATTAGGTTGTCAGAAAAGATGCTTATGTTAATCTGCACCACTGCAGTTTTAATGGACTGAAAGAGGATATGAACAGTGAGTTGATACATCTAAAAGCCAGTCAGCCAGGAGTGTAATGAGAGTATGTAAATAATGTTTACATCATTCATAAACAAGCTGCAGTCTTCATCTCCAAGTCCAAGTATTCACTACCATTCAAAGTCTGGGGTCTGTAAGTTTCTTCAAGAAATTACCCAGCAAGGATACATTAAATTGATAAAAAAAAAAATGACAGTAAAGACATTTATAATGTTACCCGATATTTAGATTCCAAATAAATGCTGTTATTTTGAACTTTCTATTCAAAGAATCCTGGAAAAAATGAAGCACATTAAACACAAAAAAATACTAAGAAGCTGCTTTCAACATAAAAAAAAAATGTTTCTTGAACACAAAATAAAAATATAAGAAAGATTTACAAATGTTTAAATAGAAAATCGTTATTTTTAAAAAAAAAAAAAAAACCCTTGTTTTAGTAAACAAAACAAAAAAGCTTTCATTTAGTTTTCATGACCAGAACAACACTAAAAATAAACTTGAGTCACTTGTTTCTAACACTGGGATCCTTCACAGCAATATGCAGAGCAGTAGGTGCTACACCAAGCTAAGAAAAGCACAATGTTTGGCTCACATTTTACTCCTAATATTCAGCTATTTAGGAATAATAGCATCTATGCCACTTCCTCTTTATTAACTCAGCCTGTCAATTCATGGTGTATTCAAAAACATTAATCTGTCTACAGAAGCATAAATCAAGCTTTCTCTGATTTTCAGAACTCAGTTTGTTTTTATATATATCTTAAAGATTCCTCATGATATGACCCTTTAAGTACCACTGCATAAATCAAAATACATTTTTTGCTAATCAATACCCTTTCTGATTAAAGCATGCATATTCACATAAACCTGTCAATGCTTTCAGTCTCATAATCCCTGAACCCACTGCAGCCACGCCATTATTCTTCTCCATAATGAACAGTACAGACACAACATCGATATTTTACTAAAACCATAAATTAGAGCGCTGTAATTAAGCGAATCTGTGTTTAAATTATGTGAGGCCTGTAGCACATCTGAGAGGATCTTTGTTGAATGAGGAGAGGGCAAAAGACTTCATATGCAACACCCTTAATATCTACAACAGTCCCCCATGGTGGTCTCCGGCCAGGCTTCGCACCAAAATGATGTAATCGCACAGAGGATCCAATTTAACTTTGGCTCCTTGTTGTATTACTATTTCAAAGACTACATCATAGAAATTCTAGATGTGCAGCGGAGTAACATGTATACATTTTTTCCACTAAATCACTACACGCAGGCCCTTTAATGCTTTTTGATATCAGGTTGAGATCTTAGCATTACAAGACTCAGGTTTCTCACCTCATCTTTGTTCTCACAGTGTCCATTGAGCTTCAATCGAAAGCAAATGTCTAAATAAAAGCTTCAAATGACAGCTGGATTAAGGTGTAATGTGCTTCCTGTAATGTAGTGTAGTTTTCCGATTCGCGTCAACTCTGCTTTTCGCCGTTCGTTCCTTTTATCTGATGAACACGTCAGTGTTGGCATGTTTCTTTTCATCCTCACCGGTTTAGCTGGAATAAACTTACAAATAGCGACTCAAAGTTTGCAGAAATATAAATGTTTTATAGAGGTTTTAGACGCAGAGCTCAAATGCTAGACATATATGAAAGTATAGTGAATCTTGAAAGTATTTTATTTGATATTTTGCAGCATAAATCAAACGGGACAGATGCTAACATGGACAGGTTGTGTGACTGCCTTCATCTTCAAAAACTATGAGCAAAGCTATGCAAGGTACTACAAAAACACCCCAGGCTACATTAAACGGGAGTTCACTTGCAATTCGTGGCGACCACAATGTGTGTTATTGGCCATCAAGAGCATAAACCATCAAAATACAAAAAGACGTTTAGAAAACCAAACACTCAAACTATGAAGACAAGTCAGTTTTTCCAAAAGAAAGCAGTGGGATCTGAACAAAAATCACAAGGCATCATCCAAACACCATATGGCAATATTAATCCATTTCAATATTTCATATTAAGGACAGTTGTGTTTACTTTTACATTTCTGTTAGTTTGCTGTTTTCCCTCTTGGTGTAAAACATGGGTAAGCAAAGCCAAAGTCTGAAGGCACAAGGGTTGAGGAAAAATAATGCAATACTGCCACCTAAATGTAATGAGCAGAACTGCTCTTTAAGTTCCTATAGGTTGCCCTCTTGACAAACAATCAAAGCTAAGTACAAAATCACAGATAAGACATCTTCATCATTAAAATGTTGAATACAGCGGTCAATCTCTAAAACCAGACACTATTTTGACAGCCAATCAGAGTATGTTTGACATAACTCCAGTATGTCACCACTAGGTGGAAGCAAAGGCAAATAATACACCTACTACAGTAGAATAATACATTCATTGTCATTCATGACAATAAGGTTTCCAGGTAGGAATTTTAAAGAATCACTATATCAACTTTCAGCACTCACGTGCTTCAGAGACATGGAGGTCCTAGAAAAATCACATATCCACAGGCTGAGGGACGTACCTCTGGTTGAACATTCCTCTAAAGTTGTAATTGGCTCTGTAGTTGGGAATGGGTTTGGGGTCCAGGGGTCTGTAGATAGCTGGCTCCCCTCGCTTCATGGCCAAGCCATTTAACTCCACTGTAGGAGTGATGGCTGCCTGCAAAAAATGAAATCAGTGTATCAGGGACTCCCCCCGACTTCATAAGACTATTCCACTTGGAAAAACAAGCAAAGTGAGGGTGTATTTTGACTTAGAAGAAGAATTGTGTATCATGTCAACCTGGCATAAAAAAAATTAAGCTTGATTATAGGCTTGTTATACTAGCTATGACTATAATAAATGAAACTAACTTGACAAAAACAGATCCTATATATATGTTGGTACCTGGGTTGCTGTTGCAGTCGGCTTTAGGTGAGCGAGGCAGAGGCCGGGGGAGGACGCTCTCTGTCAGGGCCTTGGTAGCTGCGGAGTGCTGAGCCTTTTGATGATGCTGCTGCCTTCTGACTCCCATACTGGTTCCCCAAGCACAGCTGCACCGTGAAGATCTGCACACACACATCCAGCAGGAGAGCTAGGATGATTGCTTTCTAGTCTATAACACAGTGAGCGTTTCAGCCAGCCTAGAAGTTGTCTACAAGCAAGGCAATAAAAATAACCTCAAATTCAATATTTCAGTTCTGTGCATTTATTTATTTGCCAGGTAGCCATGTAATAAGTGGAATAAACGGTAGTCAAAGTCGCAAAATAAAAGCTTTTTCCACAATGACCACCCTACATTATCCCTTACTTACTAAGCATTATTTTTATTTTACAGATTTGTGCTTTTGGCAGCGATAGACCACCTTTTCCAAGATGATCTTAAAAGATCAACCGAGTTTTGAGTTCTTTCATAACAAATATTATAAATATTCCTTAAACTGTCAGTTTAAATATTTGTATTAAAGGTGCTGTATGTGAGATTGACACCGAGTGGTTGAACTAGGTATTGCACTCCAAATTCAAAATATTGGAGAGGGTTTTTTCATGCGGCCCCTCCTCCTCAGACTTGATGCACACGCAGGTTGCCAGATTGATGAAACAAACAGCAACGAGCGCATTTGACCATGAATTAAATTAAATGCACTGTGTTTTCTGCCAACTGGCAACCCGGGTTGCTGAAATACAATTGGGTAAACTGGCAGTGGGCGGGTTTCACAAACAAAAACAAAGACCAGCATTCCGGCCCGGAACGCGCATTTTTAAAGGAGAATAACTGACTGTAGCATTGTTTTTCAGATAAACAAGTATGTTAACTTAGCATGTTTCTTAAATATCTGCAAACATATTATGGTATTTTTATGCTTTAGTAGAGTCAAAATCTTACATACAGCACCTTTAAGTTCAGTCTTAGGTGTGCTCTTTTAAAGAAATTTAGGGTTAAAATCCTACCGACTTACATTTTCAGAATGTTCACCATTCAAACTGTAGCGACAGTGATGGTGACATCATTTGCAAATTGAAATGTGATTGGACATACATCTTCCTTGCATTTATTTAACCATTAATAACTACATTTACCCTATATGTCGATTATTGTGTTTTCAGAGCAAAGCATCTCTGACGCAGAATGTCAGTCAGTAAGCCTAAGCTTACATACAATTTTACACTATTCTTTGCTGCCTTGTAAGCACCGGTTTCTTTCAGGATGTGCAAAGCTAATTAATGCATCATGAAGTTACATATTGGATGTATTTTTCAATACATTTTTAATCAATAAATACACCAGCCTTTATCACAGTGTCTTCATTAACAGTACCTTAGCATGTGCTGGCCCTTTTTCATTCAGCAACTTGTATTGAGGTTGAATCCTGTTGAAACGGGCTAACTCATTCACCAAACACATGGGAGTTTTCTCTTTAGGGTTTGCCATGTTTTCTTGAGGAGGGCCTGTCAGAAATAGATACAGCTTAAACACAAGCAAGAATGAACAAATACATGTCAGGTTTACAGTATTACATATATTGTTCCAAAAGAGCTATACACAGCACACAATACACGTACACTACCATTAAAGAGATTGTTGTTAGTAAGTTTTATTTATAAAGAAATTAATATTTTTTATTCAGCAAAGATGCATTAAAGGTACAGTTCACCTAAAAATTACAATTCTGTCATCATTTAACTCAAGCTGTATGAGCTTTTTCTTCTGTTGTTCTGTTTTCTTTATTAATCACTTACCCCCATGTCGTTCCAAACCCGCAAAAGCTTCTTTCGTCTTCAGAACACAATTTAAGATATTTTGGATGAAAACCGGGAGGCTTGTGACTGTCCCATAGACTGTCAAGTAAAATACACTGTCAAGGTCCAGAAAAGTATGAAAAGCATCGTCAGAATAGTCAGTGGTTCAACCATAAAGTTATGAAGTGACAAGAATACTTTTTGTACGAGAAGAAAACAAAAATAATGACTTTATTCAACAATGCGTCTCCTCTGTCTCTCATGACATCACCGTAGCACCATTTTGGAAAACACCTGCTGAATGCAAACTGCGTACGCCCCCCCACCTCTGATTCTGTTTCAGTCGTGCCACAAGGCGATGCATTGTTAAATAACCTAAAGTCATTATTTTTGTTTTTCAAAAAAAAAGTATTCTCGCCGCTTCATAACGTTACGGTTGAATCAATGATGGCAGATGGACTATTTCGACGATGCTTTTCATACTTTTCTGGACCTTGACAGTGTATTTTATTTGGCAGTCTATGGGACAGTCACAAGACTCCCGGTTTTCATCCAAAATATCTTAAATTGTGTTCTGAAGACGAACAAAGCTTTTATGGGTTTGGAACGACATGGGGGTAAGTGATTAATGACAAAATTTTCATTTTGGGGTGGAGTATCCCTTTAACCATGTTGATAGTATAGCCACTGACTTCCATGGTACGGAAAAAAAATATTGTGGAAGTCAATGGTACCGTCAACTGTTTGTTTACCAACATTCTTTGGAATCTCTTCTTTTGTGTTCAACAGAAGAAAGAAACTCTTGTTTGGAACAAGTGGAAGGTGAGTAAATGATGACAGAATCTTCATTTTTGGGCAAACTATTCCTTTAAATTGATCAAAAGTGACAGTAAAGACAGTTATATACATTTAAAAATGTAACAAAGATTTCTATTTCAAATAAAACACTGTTCTTTTGAAAGTTTATTCATCAAAGAATCCTGAAAAAATGTCTGACAGTTTCCACAAAAACATATTAAACAATCCTTTTCAACAATAATAATAATAATAATAAATGCTTCTTGAGCACCAAATCAGCATATTAGAATGATTTCTAAAGGATCATGTGACACTGAAGACTGGAGTAATGATGCTGAAAATTCAGCTTTGCATCACAGGAATAAATTACATTTTAAAATATATTAACAGAAAACAGATATTTTAAACGGTTTTTTTCTTTATCAAATAAATACAACCTAGAAAACCATAAGAGACTCCTTTCAAAAATGTTTTAAAACATTTTAAGAGCCACAAGTTTTAGATGCTAGTTTATATAATGTTACCAATTTAAAACCAAACAAACATCTTTTTTTGAAATTTGTTGCTTGAAAACTTTGTGTGTGATATCTATCCTTTAAATAATGGCACCTGGTTTCATATTTTGCTATCTAACGAATCAAATTTAAACATTTTTAATGGTCAAAATGCTTTGGGCCCACTATAATTGTTCATTTTGCCATTTAATCATTTTAAAAATTAATCTCAAAACAAATGTCATTCCACTGAACCGACTAATAAATGTTAACCATTATGACTGATGCATATTATGATCAGATGTTTACACTGGGTTATTTAATTTGTTTAGATTTAGTAGAAAACATAATCCCTCTGACATAATACAATATACACTGTTTTCCCAAACATAATTTGCTTAGTAACAAATGGTTTTGCAAGTGGCTTAGATGGCAAAACTACACTACACTACAACTACACTGGCAAAATGCAGCGGATTTGCATGTATGCAGCGTGCCGGTACCTGACGGGCCGGCTGGTACAGTGGAGTCCACAAAGCCAGAGGCACGGGCAGGGGCAGGTGGGCGTTGTGGCTGGCACTGTGCCATTGATGGGTGGGCTGCAGACCCAGAGCTCCTGGGCTGGGCATGGCCACCAGCGGGGCGCAACGGCGTCAGGCCAGGTCCAGACAAGGGGGCTGAGGTCTGCACTTTCACTTGAGCCATGCTCTATCGCTGTTTAAAACAACTTGATTTAGCATTAAACAATCTTTCTCAAAGTTCAAATTTAGACTGTAGTTTAGTAGGCTACACAAAAAAAGGTCCTTTCCACTTCATTACAGGACAGATGATGGTCAAGGCCCTGAAAGCCATTTCAACTGGATAAACCAAGCACACATATTGTTAAAACAGATTTGAGCATTGTATGTTCATAGTTAACTCTGTAAAAGACAATAATAACATATATTGTTGGCAGGCTGTCATATCATATTATGTCCAAAAATGTCAAAACTGCTTTGAAAGTGCAACACAAAAGATTAAAGCATTACTTTCATAAAAACTATTCGTTAAAATAGACTGAACTTGTTACTATTGTTAACTAAAAAACTAAACAGTCTAAAACAACTACTAAATGTTAATCATTTAAATAAAACTGGGCAACACTGTTACAATAAGGTTCATTAGTTAACATTTGTTAACTACTTTAAAAAACATTATAACGTATCATCTTAGATATGGTTAATTTCGAAAATTTACACACGATGCATTAGCTATTACAAATTTAAAAGTTTTGCTTGTTAACATTAGTAAATTCACTGTGAATTAGAGCATGAACTAACAATGAATGACTATTTTCATTAATAATATTAACAACGATTAATAAATAAGTGTAATATGTATTGTTTGTCCAGTGGGTTAGTTAATAACATTTACTAACATGAACTTATGGAACTTTATTGTAAAGTGTTACCTAAAACTGAAATAAAATTAAAAGCCTAAAATGGAAACAAAAACTTGGCAACTGAAATAAAATAGGTTTTAAAATTTAAAATAATTTTACTTTAACTGAAAAAAAGAAGTTTAAAATAAATTGAAGTACTAAAATGACTAAACCTAAAACAAAACAACTGAAAGCTAAACAGAAAAATAAAAAAGTTAAATAAATATAATATAAAAAATTAAAAAGCACATGGACAAATATACTACAACAAACTAAAATGAAAATACAAGCATAATTTAAAAACAAAATATAATAAACTACTACCAAATAGTACACATAAACAGTACTAAAAGTAACTGCTATATTTGTGAGAAATGTGAAGAATAAACCATCAGCTCTTAATCCAGTGACAATTAGGTAACTGTGTTACTGTTTATTAATAAAAGGATTTGATTTGCTCTTGTTTGACTTTATGTCATGTCCCTGTTGCCAAGTCGCATCACAAATGACGAGAATTATTAATACTGCAAATTTTGAACTACTTTACCAGTCTTTTCATAGTTATAGGAGAAGGATGTTAAAAAATAACAAATAAAATGTATCTGGGTGAAAAAAGCTAATAGCATTAACACACTTTATAGGTGACTAAAGGAAAACTTCAGTCTTAAAAATGAAAAACCTAAATGTACAAAACAAATTCCCATGACTTTTACAACAGTCGCTTTACAGATTTTAATTGCTTCATTGGGACTTTTCCAGACCTGGCACTCACCCTTTTAAAACTCATCCGATATTTGAATAATAAATTACGGTAAACATCCTCTACACTATAAAAGCATCAAATGCAGTGCATGACATTAATCCTTAACCCAGAGTGAAAAATGATGGACTGGAAGCAAGTCCAGCATCAAGCCAGCGGAGTGAACACTGGACCAGCTAGATGCATCATGGAGATTGTTAGTGCAGTGGGATGAGAAGCACAGCTCTCTTTGTAAACCTGACTCTCAAAAGTGAGGTCACTCTCTTCCCTCGTTGTCCTCTATGCCCTGCAAATCGTCACTGATGGTGTCCTTTTCTTAGATCGTGTATGATTATCAAAACTCGTTGCTGGGGATATATTGGATTGTCGTAGTTAAACATTGAAATCAACCTGGCTGTGATTGTGTCTCAACCCCTAATCGGGGTTCTCTCCAGCAGCAGCACACAGGCCACCGGTCTGAACTCAGCTGGGAATATGCAGACATCATGGCTGAACGACTAAATACCCCTCACATCTCACCGAGTGCCCACTGCCTGTGCGTGCATGACACTCAAACAACCAACAGCGACCAGAGCGCGTTTCAGCTGCAATGCATTCCTGAATTCATCGCTATTTCAAACCACAACGCATTTAACTAGTAATAGTTTTGACCTTCGTCCTAGGGCCAGACCCCAGTTACACCTCCACATTGGCAAACACTAAAGAGAACGATGGTACCCAGGGACCCAAACACCAACCATTTGAACCAACATGTGGCCTTTTCAAAAAAATATGTCACACTTGGACGAAACGGCACAGCACCTGCTTGGTAACGAAAAAGAAAAAACATTCTGTATGGTTTATATGATGTACGTGTAACGACCAGTTTTAAGTCGAATTTGTGTACTTAGTTCATTTGAGGCTGGGCAGAAGTACTGCACCCGCTCCTCTTCGCCCGCAGATGAAGTACAGTACCCGGCTTCGGGATACCGACTAGGGGAGATTGAGAGTTGCATACGCTACTATACATAATAACGAAACTACTACTGACTTTTTAAAACCGTAGTTAACACACTATGAATTTTGTTCATTATGATTTATTTATAGATAACATACTCTGGCAAAAATGCAAAAAAAAAAAAAAACAAAAAATTTATACCAACTGATTATGACCTTAAATGCTATAGCCTAACACAGGTGTTCTTAGACCGTAGTATAATAAACCAGATACGACACCATGAGATATTAAAGTATATCAATGCCGTTTCTGAGTAATTGTACAGGAGATTAAGTCTTTAATAGTGAGGCCGATATATGACACACAGACATGCACATGTTAGAATATGTTATGTCCACTACAGTGATATTAATGCATACCAATTATAATGTATTTGTTTCTTACTAATGAATAGAGTATTGAATCGTAAGGGTTCTATAAACATTACTTTCTAGGTAACTAAGACATTAATTATGTATGGGGCATATAAACTGAGGTGTATTACACACACACATGCCACGATACACTTAATGAGAATTAGGTTATGCTAGTTAATGTTGATAGAGACATAATTCTAGAATACGTCATCTTCTGTGGATGGGTGGTCTATATATATAGTATAATGGGGGTAGATATAGTAGATTATAGTATACCCACAACACATACAACCAAATATATGGTGATATATAGAGTAGGCTTAGATATATAATAGAGCGTAAATATATATAGATAGAAAACATACTCAGCAATGATAACGAACAGGTACAGCAAACTTAAGTACCATTCCGAAATATACGGTTGTAAATTACGTACAATGCTGATCATTCGTACAATTGTCGGTAGTCCTGACTTAATAAAAAGGGATCACTGTAGGGAGGCAGTGTGTAAGATGACGAGACGCCCTCAAAGAACTGTAGCTGTTATTAGTGAAATGAACAGGCACAACTGACATAATTTGTTACACAACAACGCTACCAAAAAAAACGTGACAGAAAGAGGGACGTGACAAAAAAAAAAACAGACTGTTCCTACAACTTGCAAAACCAATTGGACTAGAGACCCTTCAGGCTCGAAAAGGAAAACAACCATTTGTGACGATACCGCAAGTACTGAAAACTAAGGGGGCAAGTGTGTACGTTTAATGCCGTCCTGTCAAACGAGGACAGTGAAATCAGACATATGACGCGCCGACGCCACTGAGCACGCACAGCCAGGGGTAGCCCTGTGGTCATTTCCATACATTTGTCTTTTCAGTTTTGTTTTTAAAAGGAATATACATGGTTTGGAAACAGAATAAACCTCCTGATATGGGGGGGCAGAGGGAAGAGTCATGGCCGCTCCAACTGATATTATTGTCTGTTGCACAAGCACATTCACTGCCCCGGGAGTCTAAGGACACGGGAGCCAACAGGACAAGGGGAATAGAAGGACCAAGCCAACCAGGGTAACTATGAGTCAAGGATTTCAGAAGGGGATGGCTAAAACGACAGCTGGGAGGGTATGAAGGTATAGAAACAGTGTGAGAGCCCGCACAGGAACTGACCAATACCGGTACAGTCAAAACATATACAAACGGTTGGTGAGCAGAAGGTGTGTCATTAACCACGCCACCCAATAACACAAAAGCCAACGACATGAGATAAACTTGACTATAGGAGAACCATCGGTTTTGAAGAAATAAAATCATTTCGAGTACGGGAAAAAGTGCAGGAGCCAAACATTAGCAAAGATAGTGCTCTGCCTATAACGATCATTTGTGATCTCCATGTAGACCCTGCGGCCCGTTAAGAAGTGGTTTCCAGTTGGTTAGGGAGTCATCTGCCATATTTTATTTTGACGTTTACATGTTTTCCTAAACTAGATAACATTTCTGTGAGAGATAAGAAAAATCAAAGGGAAAAGATTTAGGAAGAGTTGTGATGATTGTTTCGTCCTGTGAAAATGACCGGAGCCAGGCAAGTTTGACCGGAAGAAGCAGCATCTGAGATTATAGGGGGCTACAAAGAATAAAACATGTACACAGATAGAATCAAGAGAATAGACGCGCATGCGCATACGGCCATTCTTCAACGGTGGCATAGGCGGGGGCCCCAAAACAAAACAAATAAAAAAAAATAAGATTGAAGCAAATAGATTCGAGCGTAGGCCTCGAACAACAACCACGGTATGCAAATCAAGCAGTCAAGACAGAACGTGCTTGCCAACAAGGCAAGTAGAACTGGGGGACCGTACAGCTCTGCGGTAATTCGCAAACATACATACAACACTGGTGCCCGCCCATATGACCTGGCCAAAGAGAAAACAGAGGTCGTGGGAGGGTCACGGTTGGTTTTGAGGCCTCAAACACACAAATTATATCCCCCAACAAGCAGAAGGACAATGAACACCCCAAGTTCATCAGAACTGGAGGAAAATGAAACAGTACCGAATCTGACCTTAAAACTATTTTACAGTGGAAACCATAACAGAAACCCGCTTGAAGCGCTAGGGCGTAAGAGCTTCATCCGAATGGAACTGATCTTGTCTGGCATCAGCTCTGTCACGAGTGCATATCATGTCCGTAGTAAATTCAAAAAGCGAGAAGAAGTCGAAGGACACGAGAATCCAATTCGCCAGAAAAAAATGGGTTGGGCAGTTCGACATTATTTGCCCGGTGCTATGCACACCTATTCATTGGTGAGGGCCACGGACACGTGGACCTGGAAAACATACCGAAAGATGAAAGCAGGGAAAGGAATAGGGTGTGGTCCAAAGACAGAAATAATCTCAGTACAAAAAAGACACAAAACAAGAAAAATCATTCGTCCTGGATTGAGCTACATTTTCCCACAGCAACCGTTTGACATGTCTGGTTGTCCATCCCTTTTTAAAACTGAATTCCATTCGCCGTTCGGGGTTTATTGTCCAAAAACACTGCATCCAACGGCCACCGGTAACACAGAGGACAGCATCTCCCATGTTGGTGGTCTGCGTCCCCATGGTTGTGTTGGTGAGGCCCCAAGTTTAAAGGGCAGAGACCATATTAATTTAAAAAAGTGATTGGGATAATGAAGCCATAGGACTTCTCGAAAGTATCATATGAACATGGAGCAAATACTGGTGGAAAAACGGCAGATTTATAAGAATAGACGTGAGAAAGGCAGGGCCACGACAAAGTTTTATTTATCGCCAATTCAAACTATTAGTGTCGTACCATGGATACCACCATTAATGTCGTGCGTTTGGCGTTGTATGACATAGTCCGGACAGAAAAGAGAGTATCAGGAGGCCGCCATCAGGTAAAATAACATAACAGAAAGAAAATAAATAAACATAGAAGACAACTAGACCTAGGGTTTTACAGCGCACTAGCGCGAAGGAGTAGGCCACACCGGTCTAGGACGGGCTTGGAGATGCTAGCGGCTGAAGCGGTGGAAGCGGAAGAGTTCAAAAAAGTGGTGGAAACATTCCTGATGGAGTGGGTGCCTAGGGACATGAATTAGACGCACACAGTGGCTGCAGAGGGTCAACTGCAAGAGCAACGACGGCAGAGGTCCCATTTCACTTACAGCCCAAAGAGGCGCGATTGCGATTGAGGTCTAGATGACTGTAAGGAGCGCCAGTGGAGTAGAGAGTACTCAGTTGGTCGGGTTCAAGAACAGGTTAGGAGAGACAGGTGAGCATTTGTGACATGGCGCGTGTTGTAAAGGACAAAGGACAGACATTGGCGACAACAATGGCTCAGGTCAGGCTGTGGGATTTAAAACAATGCGCCACGTGGTACCAAGAGGCCCAAAGTGTGTGACACGAAATTACCACCACCACACCATACACACACAGCGACCCCCGCCTGAACCGGTGGGTATCAGGCTGGATTTATGCCATGCTTTCAGTTGCGTTAACGCCAAAGATGTATGGACTGCCGCCCAACTAAATGTCTGCAAGGAGGAAAAATGCGAGACTTCATCAAACAAGGTTAACTTTCTTATTCCAATCTTAACTTGTCCTCTTCTTGCGACTAGCAAACCCATCTGCTTCTAGGTCGATGTGTGGTGCAAAACCAGCGCGAACCAGGCCTGGACATAAATCTCCCTTGCCTTTCTGGCCTCTACACGGCATTTCGCCCATGAATCTGCTGGTTGGTTACGGGATATTTTCCTCTTTTTGCAAACCATTCTCTGTAAAACCCTAGAGATGTCTTGCCGCATGGTTACATGCCTAATAGCACTAAGTTGCTGCCATGCATTCGCCATGCCGATTGATATTTGCATTACGTGCATTGAACAAGTGTATCTACTAAAGTGGCCAGTGAGCGTCTATTAAACTATCCCGAACTGTTTGTTTTTTGTTACCAAGTCTCAGCTTATGCCTACCAAAGCATATTGGATCAAAAAAATTATGTGATATATATATCTCAGGAATTCTAAAGTTACTGATAGATATTCTATTTTAATATATTTTAAAGGTGCAATGTATTACATATGATGGGCCAAAGATTTCAAGTTTCAGGCAGCCATTAACGCCAGTCTTCAATGTTCATTATCACTGGTTAGAACTCTTATTGTAAGATTAAATAATTTTGGGAAGCTAATGTAAAAACTATAAATTGATGTAACTGATGTCAAAAGACTGACTAATAAATAGCTTAAAACAAGTTCAATTGGACAACTCAGTTTTCGCTGTTGAGTCCGTAAGGTTGTATATAATTAGATAATCTTTCAACTATAAAAGTCAGTTAAGGGACAACATTAAAGCAGAGACAATAATAGTAAGAGCCATTGAATTTAGAGAGGCACCAGATATGGCTGAGTGATGTGGTTAATGTTTTACTATTGTAACTAATGAACAAACATATATATGTCTATATGTAGAACCTAAATGTGCTATCTTTACATTTTCATCTTGCGCACTGTAAAAACTTAAAATCCAAAGAGATACATAACCCAAGTTCCAAAAACAGAACACTTACCTTCTCTTTGCAGCTAGACAGCATGCTAATAATGCCCTAAGACAAAAAAAAACGGACTGCACAGAAAGAGCTGGTGACCAGTCCTCCGTTAAGATGGACAGGCAGATATGGCCATTGCTATAAACGTGGGGATGGACAGGTATAGTGTCTCCTGGTGAACATTACCTGTCAAGCACAACATAAACATTTGTTTTCAGTCATCTCATCTGTTTTTTTTTTTTCTGTCGCAGGAATTGGGCAAGATTTAAACCTGCGAATTGAGCTCATTTTCCGCCAAGGAATAAAAAAGGTAGGGTGCAAACTTTTTTCTCTCACAATTCACGTTTCTCTGAATTTGATAGTTTTGGTCTCTCTCTCAATTCTTCACAATTCTCTCAAGGTATAATTCATAATCAGAAATGTGTTATAAAAGTCACAATATACTTTATTATATTTATGTTTTTTGTGCCCCAAAGGAGAAATGAGTGCTTCCATACACGATATGAACCATTAATAGTCAAACCATGACTAATAACATACATTTTGGCCTTCTGTTCCTACAAAGCTATCATAAAAATTCAAGGGACTTTCAATTTATTGCATGAGTGATGTAATGTGACGTGAAGTGTGCCAAGTGGTGGTGTTCCCATACACGGAATTTGTGCTCTGCTTTCAACCCAATCCAATGCGCCCACACACACACAGCAGTGAGGTAGTGACAAACACACAAACACTCTCCTTTAGGAGCTTTTAAATGGAGACGCTTTGTCTTTTTAGAGCTTGCCATCCCCAGTCCCCCAGGGGCACGTTTTCATAGTGGAAAAGAGTCAGTGCGGACAGTCGTTGCGGACCTTCTTCAAACATCTCTCATTTTGTGTTCCACAGAACAAGAGAACATCATGTGGATTTGTGAAAACATGAGGGTGAATAATGATGGCATCACAGGTAATTCGGGGTGAAATATCCCTTTAAAATCATAAGCCAGTGCTTTAGTCCTCACAATTGGCATGAGGATGCCGAGAGTATGAAGGTAGAGGCAGAGACCGCTGGCTGAATGAGAACGCCGGCGCCAAGGAGTCGGGGGACTTAACATGAGGAAAAAGCGCACGGTCAGAGGGGAAAAAATAGCCAGTGTTTCACCTCCGACTGAATGCCCTTAATGCTCACAAACTCTGCTAGGACCACTTCAGCAACAAAAAAAAAGTTATCAGTCACCATCAATCTTAAGTGGCTGCCCTGTTTTATCACATTTCAACTCCTTAGGCTAAAATACATAAACTTACTTTTGCTTCATTAACACTTTGTGGAAATCAGCGTTAAAACATCAACAGCATTTCTGTCACTTGCTGGAACATGGTTTTCAAATAGTACCTGCATCCATATACTCCTGCGGTTTCTTAGCCGCTAAAGAGCCTTAATGGTGTGTGAGCTTGTTTATCTAATTTGGTGGCTATAAACCGCTCTGCTATTATAGTGGGGACTGATATGTAAAATAAGATCAGAGCTGATCCTCTCAACTGTGGCTTTTAAATCTGCAGGTTTACTCAAGCTCAAAATGCCCTTGTGCGCATTGACCTATTATTTTTTAGTTGACCCTAAAAGTTCATCTGGCAGCTACAAATGAAAGGAACATTTAAGATGTCCAGCAATTCACGTTTCAATTCAATTTTAATTTAATGCAAAGATGAGTAGCAAGGTTACTGGGGAGCAAACACACGATTGTTTATCTGCCTACATACAAAGACCTAAATAAAGTGATCGATGGAAAACCCTTCTCAGAGACAGTGTTTGTTATAAATATATTATATATATATAGATATATATATATAATAATATATCTATATCGATCATATATATAATATATATAATATAATAATAATAATAATAATTATATAATTGATCGATATATATATATAATATATATATAAGATAAATATATATAAGATATAATAGAAATAATATAATAATATAATATTATATATAAATAGATATATATATATATATATCTATATAGAATATATATATAGTAAAATCTGTTTAATTAAATAAAGCTGCAATACAATAAAATATAATATTGATGAAAAACAAACCAAGCAAAAATGTTCAAATGCTTGGAGTTTAAAAGTTGAAGTTTACTAACTTTACTGAAAAAAGCTGACTAAATTACTAACAGAAATAAAAAATAAAAATGCTTCGAAATATTTCAAAGACAAAAATTAATTCAAATGTCAAAAGCACACTCAAATTAAACAAATAAAACAAAAACTGAAAATTATATATCAAAAAATAAAAGTTCATTCAAATATTAAACACTATAATAATGTGTATAAATAATACTGAAATCACCACTGGGGGCAGAATTTTTGGGCATTTTTAGTGTGTCAAAAAAATTTAATCACCCCATTCTTATTATATTGCCAATAAATATTACATTCTAAAACAATATAAAATAAATAGTTTTGTTGCGGTTATGAAATATAGTGTTAATAAAATAATATTTTGACCTACCTGAGGTGAGTCAAAGGGAGAACGACTACTAATTTAAAAAGAAGCTGAAAGAAACTCCCCCTCGTAAAGAGTACCAGAGGCTCCTCCAAAATCCACAAACAAAAAAAAAAAAAAAAAAGAAAAATAATGAAGCATTTTCGCATTTATGTTTACTTTAACATCTCTTAACTTGGCAAAAGTTTGCATACATAAGTAAGCCACTGAGAAAACAGAACTACTCTAACAGCCAGCCAGCAGAGAGTTTAAGTTCAGCCCATAAAGAGGCCTGGAGAAGAATTAAAAATGAGGAGAGAGGACAGAAAGCAGCAAGAAATAAGCAATAAAAGACAAGACGAGAGCCATTAAACATATCCAGATCTAAACAGTAAGGGAGAGGGCACTATGTCAGGGGGTCAAACAGATGACAGCTCTTTCCAGCAAAATGATCCCTGACCCAAGTGCTCTGGGATCATCCGCTCAATTTTTTGTGATTTTGGCTACAGCACACTGATGGAGAGCAACTTGACAAGCTGAGAGTGTGAAATGAACAGCGTGAACACAAACACGTCACTGTCCATTACTATGTGCTCGTGTGTGTCCTTCACTGATTGATTACTAACATACACGGCTGGATATCACTGGAGGAAACATCTGCAATAGAGGGCGATTAAATTTGATTAGATTAATGCACTTCAGTTTTTGGCAACAGAAATAGGCAAACCTATTATAAATAAAGGTAATTTATCATGTCGACAAGTTGGCCTAAAACAAAACTGAATTTGCTTGTAGATGAACAATTTAAAATGCTCTACATCAATTAGTTATTACTATACATAATGTCTGAAAGTAATTTGAAATAACATCATTAAAAATACATAATCTACCATTTAAAAGTTTGGGGGTGGTAAAAATGTTTTTGAAAGAAGTCTCTTATGCTCACCAAAGCTGCAAAATACATAATATTGTGATAGTAGTGAAGTATTATGTTTTATAATAACGGTTTTTTACTTAAATCTATTTTTAAATATATATTCTTGCAACGGAGCTAAATTTTTCAGCAGTCTTCAGTGTTACATGATCCTTTAATAAATTTGTGTGCAAACTGTGATTTTTTTTTTTTTTTATGATTCTTTGATAAATAAAAAGTAAACAAGAACACTACTTTTTTTTAACATCTTTTGTATCAGAACGCATAAACCTGCATCTCAAAAAATGAATACACTGAAACAGTTATAAAGCCAAATTAGATATATTAACCATATTTAATTAATTTAATCACACGTTAACTGTATAATATTTGATAGTCCCCAGTACAAACACAAACGCATTTTTAATTTGCAATATCAATGTTAGGACCATCTGCTAAAAGAAACCTCTTGCAGCAGACGCAGGGTCAAGATAAAGTGACATCAACAATGTCATTTTCCCTGCCACGGATGTATCATAGCTACAGCCGGCAGTTTTGTATTCAGAAGGAGAGAGAACGTCCACAGATGGAGCGGATATATTGCTGGAGAGCTCAGTGCTGCGTCAGCAAAGGAGCTCACATTTCTGCCTTTTAGTTTGTCATTACACTAGCGGGCATAAGATTTGTATATAATGTTATAAGTCTAGTATTCTGTCACCAAGATTGAATTTATTTCTATCAAAAATACCGCAAAAAAAAACTGTACAATATTGTGGAAATTGATTATAATTCAAAGAACTGTGTTTATATTTGAAATAGTATTTTGAAATGTAATTTATTTCTTGTTTGTTAAACAAAGCTAAAAACAGCATCACGGGATCCTACTCAGAAATCATTCTAAATATGCTGATTTGGGTGCTCACAAGAAACATTATCTTATTATTTATAAAAGCTGAAAACAGTTTGTGCGCTTAATATTTTCTGTGGAAACCATGATATATTACCGGTTTCAGGGCAGTAAAGTTTTTTTACTTCAAATAAACACTGCTTTAAATGTTCCATTCCGTAAACAATCCTGGGAAAAAAAAAAAAAATTATAATAATAATTTCCACCCAAACAGTATTAGAATGATTTCAAAAAAAAATCTAAAATATAATAATCACCCAACAGTATTAGATGATTTCTGAGACACTGAAGACTGAGAGTAATGGCTGCTAAAAATTCAGCTGTCAAAACAGAAAATAAATTAAAAATATTCATTAACAATAAAAACGCGTTCTTTTAAACTGAAATAATATTCCTGAATTTATTGTATCTTTACTAAATGAAAGAAAGAAAAGAAAGAAAGCAGGTGTTCACTATGGTGAACATCAGAGACTTTAAAAAATATATAAAAGTCTTAAATATTCCAAACTTATGACCTGTGGTGTATTACTTCACGTGAGAGAAGACACTAAGAGATTTTTTTTGAAGAGTAAGAGTTAATATTCAATTAAACCTCAACCCAGTGCCCTCCCATCTAGCATATTTGACAAATCTGCATCAGAGAAGCTCCTGCACAAAAAACTTGATGGACAGCAATGAACACAAAAACCATAAGTTCAGGACAAACACGTTCTGGTCAAGTTGCTAAACTCGTAACACATGCCTGACAGTTCTTTGAAAAAAACATTAACCAAGACGAGGCTACAAAGCGCGCTACCATATAAACAACAATGGAAAACTACTCACATGTTAAATTATGTTCCCACAATACTGACCAGAGTTACATAAAATAAACGTTATGTTCATACCCTTGGCTGTCAAAATTTCGCTCTATACAACTGAGTAATTATGTCAGTGATTTATTTCTCATTACTGCCACACAGAAAGACATAAACACATATGTTAAGCCAGAAATGCAATTACACACGCCACTGAGCACACGATTCAGTTCAGCAATCCTTTCTGGAAACAAATATGATGTGACATGATTTTCCCATAAAAGACTGCTAGATATTTCCAGACACGGATATGATCACATGCACGGGCCAAAAAGAGGTCAGTAAGGTCCGTTACAGCAATACTACCCTCTCAAGCTGACAATGTTAATGTTTAATAAGTCGGGCAGAGCAGCCTTACAAATGACACCACCAATGGGAAAGGTTTGCTTTAAAAACTGAATAACATTTAAAAACACAATGCCCACAATGGGCGAGAGTTCTCCAGGCCTGACGGATGATAATGGAGGTATAAACTAACACATAACAATAAGTTAAAAAAAAAAAACACTGAGTCATTGCACTTTTAAATTGTTTCCCGTGAGGAAGCTAGCCTGTTAATAAGTACACCATGAACACACACACACGGGGTTATACGATTAAACGAAGAGTCGGGAATGACGGTCTTACTGTGTGATGGTGTTCTGTACGCGCTTCTCATTTAGGGGTCATTCCAGGGGGCGGATCATTCTGCAAGGCTAGCAGTTCCTTCTGTAACCTTTTCTGTTGAGAGATAGAAAAAGAGTTAAACAAAGAAGGAGAGACAGAAAATAACTTTCTGTAAGATTTTATATTTATTGTGTGTGTCTGTGTGCCCCATTAAACATACATACATTTACACACACATATACACACACACACACACAGATAGATAGATAGATAGATAGATAGATAGATAGATAGATAGATAGATAAAATAAACACACATACACACACACACACACACACACACAGAGCTTCATCTTAATATAGTAATATGCAGATGATAAAAGGATATGGGGGTGCTTAGCATTAAAAAAAATTGAAAACCCCTTAATGTAAAGAATATACCAGGATAAAATAAGTCTTCTAATTTTACATTATTCACATTAAGTCGTATGAGATATATCCGAGCATTTAAATTCAGTACAGTATTCAAATGACACATATTTAAATCCGAATTCATCCTCTGAATTTTACATTCATTTGAATATTTATAGCACTATGAGCTGTGTGGCAAACAAACATTGCCTGTATTTTGTCATTACTAATATTCGTATTCAGCACAAAACAGTGACTCATATATTAATTCAGTTCAGTTCAATTCAACTATAACTTCAAATGTCCTATTCTATCAAATGCACAAATAATCTTGCAAAACTGGATACAAATAAGTAAACATACTTATAGTAGGATTTCTAGCCACTCAGAAAGCAAACTCTTGATACTTCTAGTAATAAGACGGTGATTGTTCTCATTGCGTTGCCCGTGTTTGCGGTAAATCAGTAGTTTATGTGATTCCTGCTCGCCAGCTGTTGCTTTTCAAAGCACCGATGATAATTCTCACCCTGACAGCTCAGGAGCAGCGAGGAGGACAAGTTATGATTTCCGAATAAAACACAACGATATTCGATCCCTTAATTAGGACGTATAAAAAAAAACACCATTTACACTATCAAGATGACACACTCGACACTTGATCAAATGATTTCAATTGACAGATTACACAGAGCTAGAATGTCAGCTGGTGATCTTACCTGCTCGACGCCATGATGGATCCCCCTGCATCAGTGGGCGCACCCGCAGGGCGACTGACGTCACCATCACGTGACACACGAGCGCTCTCTCTCTCTCTCTCTCTCTCTCTCTATATAAATGTCTATTAATTCATTATTCTCTCAAAGAAAGAAAGGCACAGGTTTGGAACGTTTTTTATTATTTTTGGGTTTTACTTATTATTATTAATACTAGTTATAATTATATTATTATATCTATTCTTTTTAATAAATATCTGACTGTATTATTATATTACTCTATTACAGCAACTTTTCAGATACAATCTTCCTTCTTAATAATTATTATATAATAGTTATATAATAATCAATAAATATCTATACTTTTTTAATAAGATATCTATTATTAAAAACATTGTTTTATTTTTTGGGTCAGGAACCCTTTAAAAATTCTTAATTTCAATAAGTATGTATTATCATTATTAATAGTTTACAATAATTGTATCTAAGATCTCTATCACTGTTTGTGAAAAAAATACTAGAGCTTCTTCCTTCACTTTGTGGTTCACTTGGTGTCTTCTCATAGAATATGCAAGTCAATTTTGTTTATTCTTTGTTGCTGTATTAATTATTAAACCAGTCAAAAAACAACGACATAGAGGTGTGGCAATGATATATTTGGTTCATCCAGTTTTATTCCTAGTGTGAATGGCACTAGGACAATTGCAAAAGACTTCCAAATACAAAATGATTGTAAGACATTTAAACACTGCACACATAACACCATCAATTATCTAGCCATTTGAAATTACAATGGAACAAAAAATACAAAACATTCATAAATACACAATCAGAAATCATTAGAACATCTATGATGGCCAGTAAGCGGTCACAGTATAACACTTCTCCATTCCAATCTAACAGTCTAGAAAGTTTGCAGCCATAAGCAATTCCCAGGGCAATCTCAGGAGCAATGGGGAATTCTGGGATCTCTGTCGAGCTGTTGGTATAACGCCACTTTATAGGTAAAATATCATGCAGACTTTGGAGAGAACATGAGACGGGATCTCCCGGAAGTTCACCTCGTTGGGTTTCATTTTTCCGCAAACTGACCTAGAAGAGAGCATGCAACTGTTAGTTTAGCGCTTCCTCCTTCTGGTCAGATATTGCTAAAATGTTTTTGAAAACAAATGAGTGATGGAAGAATTTCACAATATAACAGCTAGACTTTGACCATGTTTCACACTCACCAGGTCCACTCAGCATAGCCTTGATGTGCCAGAGGTTAAAGCATGCTCTCTCTTCACAATGACTCCTGGCCATCTGAAGAGATCAGCTTTACATACATGGCATCCGGGCCTTCACACCACCATAAGTCCGCTCTTCAACATCTGCCGGAAAATGTTTTTATTTGGACACTTAAGGGAATAAGAAGCTTGAAATTGAAGCTAACAGGAATAAGGATGAATACGAATGTATGTTGTAGGTTCCCATTAAATGCCGATATACAAAAAGCACGCAAGCTGGTCGAGATGTTACAATTTCCTATTTGCAAATAAATATAACTCAAGGTAACTTTACAAACCCATTGTTTCACAGGCGCTGTATTACTCCTGCAAACAACAAAACAAAACATCAGGCTTATGAGAAAAATCTGAATTATTGTTAAGTCAGCATATGAGAAGCAGAGACAAATAGGAAGAATCTTAGAAATAAAACACAAAACTTTTGAGATAATAATGACAGACGTTTATAAGGCTCGTTTTTGTGTTTATTATCTTTTGCTGTACTTGGGTATTTACATATTTGTTCTCTTATTTTTCTATAAACCGTCTCATAAAAGCAGATTGTTCCCATAACAACAGAGTTCCTACACAATTTTTGAAAGCGAAATAAATCACATTATTTTTACATTTTCTTCTTTAAGTGATCTATAAATCTCATGAATAAAATCTATATTGTGGCTAATTAAATGTACAGCGGTCACAACTCACCACGAATTAAAATAACAAAACAAGTTTCTTCTTGAAAACACAGACGCTGGATACAACTGAGTACTTCCGGTTCAAAATGTGGCTTATAATTAAAAGCCCCCCCAGCTCTAAAATTCAACCAGCACTAACATCTAAATGAATGATTTCATTTTTACATTACACACCAAGAATACGTTCAAAAAGTCCCCCACACATACTGCTTAGGGATTTAATTTTGTATGTATGCATGTATGTACCTTGAGGAGCTCGGTAACGGAAAACTAAATCAAAAATTCAAAAGATTAAATATTCCTAAACTTTTAGGCAGCACAGCACTAGCCAAATGTTTTTACATTATAGATCGTTGTTAATTATATGTACATCAGTCTAACAAAACTGTCCAGCAGATGGTGCAATTGTACCTTTACGAAAACGAGAAACTATGATTTCTATAAATAATATTATTATCAAATAAATAATCAATTTAGATACGGTTTCTTCTCCCATCGTACTAACATTACTATTGCCGAGCACTCTTTTAAACTCTTACATCTTTATTCGTGTTGTTTATGAAATACTAATAAAATTTCCAAACCTTCTTTACACTTTGTTGTTTATGAAATACTATTAAGTGAGAATAGGTGAAGAAGTATGAATGGCCTGTTCAAAGCAGTTGTGAAAAAACTTCTTGCAGTATTTGCAAGCCTTCTTCTCCACGACGGCCCGGAGGGTTCAGATGGAGCATCAGAGCTGCTCTTCTTTTCTTTTGGTTTGCCGTTCATTTGGAAGAACTCTCTGGGCTGCAGAACCTCCCCAGAAGTTTGAAAACAGGCATCATATATAGCAAACCTGTTATTGGTGCCTGGCTAGGACCTTAATATTCATGTGTTAGACCATGTGATGCATATTGGTTTTTGCCCATGAGTTCCAAAATATTCAGAGCCATAGTGTTTTCTGCATGCTGCCGTTGTTCAAAAATCACAAAAACCAACCCACAAGACCAGTTGGTTATTGTAAACACACGCTCACAGAACAGATTGGTCTGAAATGGTGGAATTCTTTATGCAATAATTGTTCGGATCACATCTGGGTGCAAATCACTGACAAGCAATGACCCCCATGGTTTATCGTCATCCTCCCCTGAAGACCAATTGCCATTTCATTTGCTATTTGGATTGTACAAAACACAACTGCTGTGTAGAACTCACAAGTCACACTGTATCTGAGAAGGGACTTAAGTCTCAGCCAGATGAACTGACACAGCTTTGTTCCTTTTACAGGCTCCGAACAGACTAACTTCCAGTGATGTCACAACAGTGACATCATAAGAGGTCATCCAGAGTCTCATTTCTCAACCAGCAAAATTCAATTATGTGTTAGAAGTGATGGAAAGTCTAACATCAGGTCGTTTCAGGGTCTTGCTGTTTTTTTAGCGTCTGTAATTTTATAATTATTGACACATTTTACCTCTGTGTGCTGACCTCTTGCTTGTGTTCTCTGCTGTTTTCCTCTGAATAATTTACTATTTTTTCTTTTTTTAATTTCTTTTGGAATTTGTTTATGTTTGCTTATATACCCATATATTTTATAAATGACATCAGACTATTTTTTATTGTTTTTACAATTAGGAAAACTAAACATACCACATGTAGCTTTTAGTGTAGTGTATCTAATTTATCTAATCGAGAACTTTGCTAGCTAATTTTTTTGAGTCACTTCCAATGCTGAATAAAAGTTTATCGTTATTTTTTTTTTTTTAATATATTTTTGTATATATTTGGGAGCTCATGACAATGAAAAAAATCTGCAGTTTCTACTTATTAGGAGTGCACTGTTAATGGTTTGTTGCTGGAAAATCAATATTTTCAATATAGACGGCGTAACTGTCAAAGACCTATGTGTCATTATGTGAATGTGCTGTTTCTATTATTTGTGTTTGCTCTGTGAGAGAGCGTATCTGTGTCACGTGACGCGAGAAGGAAGGCGAGTCGCGCGAGACCGTAAACAACATGGCGCGTCACGACCCTAGACCGTCTTAAACCCTACTCAGGGAAACAGAGGCGTTTAGCTTCCTGAACTCACACGTTTACAAGCTTCAATTTTGATAACATTGTTTGGTGGTTCTTCACCGAGGTCTGCAGGAAGAAAGCCAACGGAGCAGAAGAGCTGTCAAAGCGCTGTTTACCATTTAACTGGGGTAGGTCTCTATTGTAGGTCGCTTAACTGTGTGCTAGCTTGAGCGCTATAAATAACAAAGGGCTGTTTTGGGTGCATTTTTAACGTAAAAAGTAGGCTCTTATGTATTTTGCTTTTTTAAACTCTTAGTTTGTAAATATGAAGCAATTCAAAGTTCGTCCCATGCCATTTGCTCCTTTCAGTTCGAGCCTGTCATATTAGCATGCACGCCTGTCAGTCACATCAGCTGCAAAGTCAACATTAGTTTAAATCACCTGTTTATGTTTTTGGTGGTCTTATTAAAATAGTGGGATGTTAATACACTGACATACCACACAATTAATGCACTACATCAGTGTTCATTTCGTACATATATATATACATATAAATACATATTTATGCATTGTGTCATGTCCATCACAAATTTATAGTCAGGCAAGTATATTTCTTATTAATTGTGTGTATGTCCTATTATTTACAGTATTACTAAAGATGTGTTAAATGTCTCTAAGATAATCCCTAGAATTGTTTGTCTTACTTTTTTAAATAATAATAATGCTAACAATAATTCTCTGTGCTTAGTATTTCTCAAACATGTTAAAATGCATTAAAAAACCTTAACAAAGTTTTAAGTGAAATTTGTTTAAACTACTTTTTTTTTTCCATCTCAATAATTTAACATGCATAGTACTATTCAAACATTTGGGATCAGTAAGAATAAAAAAATAAATAAATTCATGTTTTTATTCAGAAGTGCATTAAATTGATCTACATGTAACAGTGACAATAAAGACATTTTTAATATTACAAATGATTTCTTTTTCAATTAATTTTGGTCTCTTTAAACTTTCTAAGTCACCAAAGAATCCTGAAATTGAATGTTTCAGTTTCCACAAAATATTAGGCAGCACAACTGTTTTCAGTATTGATAATAATAATAATAATAATTGATAACAAAATCAGCATATTTCTGAAAGATCATGTGGCACTGAAAACTGAATGAGTAATGGCTGCTGAATATTCAGCTTTGCCAACACAGGTATTTCGCTTATTATTTGGATGTATGTCATAGATTCAACATAATTACTAAAAGTCCGATAGTGTTCAATGTCCTGCTTTAAATAAATTTTAGCATATTTATTACTATTTCTTTTTTATAATGACATGAATGTGATTGCTTGTATTGCTTATTTCTGAGTAATTATGGTTGGCAGACAGAATCAGTCTATGGGCTCTCAGTCCGCAAACGTTCTGGGTACGGGGGGTGTGCCGCAGTCGGGGCTCTGGCAACAATCCAGACCAGTCTGAAACCAGAACCCAACCAGAATTCCAATCAGACGGGTCACACACAGTCTGAGAGGCAGTCAGGTCTGAAGAGAACGTGACTTAGCACAAGTTCTGCTGGCGTACCTATACGGAGCTGAGGTAATTATATACATAACCTACATAACATTTATTTGGCGATCCCTTTACCACCTGGGCTGTATGTTCTGGAACTCTACCACTTTCCTCTTTTGTCATACGGGTCAGAATAGTTCTACCTTTTTCTCTACAATAGGGGCCAGGTCCGCCTGGTCCATGGAAGTGGAGCAACGGGCCTACAGCTCGTGCAGTCATATTCAGACTCAGATGAGGACAGCGATGGGGCCTGGATGGGCCTCCAGGCTAGAGTTAGAAATGGTGCATCGATATGACCCTCCAGTTGGGAATGATGGACTATATGGCACCCCCACCCCCCCCTCATAACTTGAGTGAGCCCCCCCCCGAATGGTGCCCCCCTCCCCCCCCCCCCAAATACTCCATTGACCCCCTTACACACTTCTGTGGTCATTTAACTATGGCCGTTTTTATACTCTCTCAGTGTTGATGCCCAACCAGACACACAGGAAGGTTGACCGCAGTGAGATCCGCACACAGATTCCTGCTTGCCACTGCTTCCTCAGGCATAAATGGGAGCAGATACAGTTTCACACAAATGCTGGCAGAGGTAAGGCAGATCTGTGGATATTAGGTGTGTAACGGTACACGTGTTTCGTTCCCCCGAAAAATATTTGGTACTGGTCTTTTCGTTTCAAGTACACATTTGTATCGACACAATACAGCATTGTTTTAAACCACTGCACGAGTGGAACTTCATTTGCATACAGTTTTTTTAATTGAGTGTTTGATTATTATGTTTTAAAAATAAATAGTAATTGTGAATTTAAGTTTGGGGCTCTTTTGTTATTGTAACCTTATGGTAATATAAAAGTGCTCCCCACTTTAGAGCATAAGCTGAGGTAGATTGTTAAATTTTCATTATTATTGAATTTTTTTAAAGAAAGAGCCAATTTGTTCAGTAAAACCTCTGTTATAATAAAAAAAAGTATATATGTGTATGTGTTTTTCGTTTCCCCCCTGCTGTACTAAAACCTTACTGAACCGTGATGTCAAACCCGAGGTACGAACCAAACCATCATGTTTGTGTACCGTTACACCCCCTAATAGATATTCATCTTAAATGGTACAGAGCATTTATAGTAACGATACAATGTGGTCTGAATGATCAGTTCATCCAGCTCTTTTACTTTGCAGCTCCTTCAGATTTGTAATTAAGAAATCAGGAATCTTTATACAGCCAAACAGGAGTAGAGTTCAGAAATGTGTAGCTTTCTATAACCTCTAACTGTGTATTTCTTTCTGAGCGGGAAAAAGGACGGTCTGGGTCATTTCTCTCAAGTTTTGCTCTCACGTGGGGAGTGCAGCCGAATCCGTTCACAGTAGGAGTGCAACATTAATGCAATGCTACAACAATAATATGTATATTTGAAACATTTAAATACTATATACTCACAGATACAGGGGCACATGTTGTCAGTACATTTGAAATAGAGATATTTTCTAAAACTGATCATCTCTTTGCATATGTATATAAATAATTAATATACATATCCTCATAGTTTCCCCTGCCTAATCATGTGGTAATACAAGGACACTTACCAGCAGAAAGTCTTTTGTGGAGTCTACAGTGATGAGGGAAAACATGTTCCCTGTCTGCATGCCAAGGTGAAACCTGTAATTCAAGACTTTGTCATCAGTATTTATTTTCTATTTTTAGATGTTCATACATGTTCAAATGCATAACAAAAGTTCTACAAAGTAATTGTTTTAAAATCTTTTTTTTTGGCTTTATTTTTAGAACATAAAACTCTACCCGTTCAAAAGTTTTGGGGTCAGCAAGATTTTTTTTTATTTTTGTAAGAATGCAAGAATGCATAAGACTGATGAAGTGACACTAAAAGCGTTTATAATGTTACAAAAATTTCAAATAAACGCTGTTCTTTTGAACATTATACTCAACAATAATCCTGAAAAAATGCTCATTGTTTTTACACAGAAAATATTAAGCTACAAAGCTGTTTTCATTAATATAAGAAGAAATGCTGAGCACCAATCAGCATATTAGAATGATTTCAAGGATCATGTGACACTGAAGATGGAGTAAAATGGCGGCTATACAATCAGCTTTGCCATCACAAAACATAAATCACATTTAAAAAAATATTAAAATAGAAAACATTCATTTTAAATAGTAATGATATTTCACAGATAGTAATGTTTTTACTGTATTTTGATCAAATAAATACAGCCTACGTGAAGAATGAGACTTATTTCAAAAAACAAACACACAAAATCTTTGAACCAACCATTTGAATTGTGTAGCGCAAACAGTATTTTTACCTCTCCTTTTTTCTGTCTGTTTTTTATAGATCAGAAGATCAGGTTATATGACACTAGTAGGGGTCGTTTTACTCTAACGAAGACAGTGAAGGGCCATAGACGACGTGGCCTGGAGCATTCTGGATGTGTGTTTCACCCCTGATGCACATTGTGTGCTGTACTCCAGCTGGTCCTGACTACAGTAACCAGGGCCCAAATCAGTTAAACCTAGACTTTGTTGGCACTACTGGCCATTTATTCCTGTTATGACAGATCTGTCTGTGCCTCCTCTCTTTAGTCCATGTTTTGCAGGTAGATGGGGACCGTGAAACACCACACCGCTCTGGACCTTCAAGTTAGTGTTCCCTCATATTGAAATTTTCAAGCATTAAAAACTCAGGTAATCACCTTTTGCTTCCTCTTCATGTGGATGACAGCATTAGAATAAGATTTCCATAACCATTCATCCCTACCGCCATCACATTATTGTTAGCTCACCAAAACCTTAAACACACTGGCAAAGTGAAATGGTGAAGGAAGTTTGTTTTCAAAGTATGACCCAGTTGGGGTTGTTGTTTTGTTTATTTTAAATGCGACAAGTTTCTGGTTATTTATGAGCTCACTTCTTTGTATATTTATTCCATTTCGACACTCATTAACTAGAGCCCGACCGATATATCGTTTTTGGGCCGATAGGGTACGTTTTGCCGATATTACCATCGGCCGATTTGAGCCTGTCACTGATATATCATGATCGCAAAAATAGGCCGCCGATATGAAAAGTATTTTTTTACAGAACATATAATGCAGATAAAATGCTTCGAAATGGTTTCATTCTTAGTTTTGTCCAGCATGTTGTGCTCCATTGTTTGCATACTGGCTACCTGGATGAAATGCTTTTAAAGCTAAAGTCTATGGAAAACCATTGAAACTTTGAATGACCAGTATCTCCGTAACGGCATGGCGAATCCGCACCAAATTCGGGGATCCCGTTAGCTCGAGGAACTCTCTCCAAACACAAAATCCGTGGATGTCTAGAGGCCCTCTTTCGAATAAGACCACCCCTGCGGCGATAGGCCCCAGGGTTCGGGAGTTACTGGTGGTTGACTTCGCGTTTCCCGGCGCCGAGTGATATCTAGCAATCCTGGGGTGATACTGATGCATTGAGGGTGGCTGTTCGAGAGGGATCCTCGAGCTGAAGGGATCCCCCAAAATCCGTGGAATGAATTTTTCGTGAAGTGAAATAACTTCACGGAATAGTTGAAGTGGAACTTTCAGTAAGGTGAATAACTTTCAAACTTTAGCAGTTCAGTGCACTCCTTGTATTTGCACTCATTTTGGATAATAAAGTTTATTGTTAAATTGTTAAATCCCTGCCTCCATTACATTTCTGTACACGTATTATAAGTGTTTGATCCCCATTGATTGATCATTGCAAAAATTGAATTTATGGCTATCTATTTTGTTTATGTATATACTGGTAGGTTTTATATACTAGTACCATCAAATGTTTTTTGAACTCGGGAACAACGAAAAGCAAATCGCGTGGATGGGCGGGAATTTTCCGAAACTGAAATGAACTGGCTCGCGCGAATAAGAGGGAAGGGGGGTGCAGACAAGATAGGACTGAGAATCGTCGACTTTGCTTGTCCAGTAGAGGCGGGTGAAACTCAGCTTTGGAATCATCAAGTTTATTGAGCAATGGTGTTCTGCCCTAACCTCCCTACAGCTCGTATCGCTAGACCCAAATGACCCAGTATTTGATCAGGGCATCTGGCTCATAACTGTATAGGCAAGTTTATCTATATAAATTGGCAGCGATATACTGTGAGTGGTATGCTAGTGAATAGTCAAATGTTTTGGACACCCACGCATAGGAAAGTTTCCAAACTTTTGCTGGTACTGTACTATAAAAATAAACAAAGAATATCGGCTGTGAACATCGGTAGGAGACAATTTTTTTTACGTCCCTAATACGTATCGGTATCGGCCCCAAAAAACCCATATCGGTAGGGCTCTACTCATTACTGTAGCAAAGACATCATATCTAGCTAACTAGATATTGATTATGAGCTTAATATGTAAGAACAAGAACGCCTCCTATATTTGAAATTTCTAGTAGATATATGTATTCAAGCGCCATAACACCATGTGCCAATTAGTGTAATGGCTGACTTGCTTAGTGGGTCTTTCTGCTGCCCTGGCATCAACATTCGCATTACATGTTGACAGCGTCTCTGCATTGCAGTTTGAACATTTAGTGACCAATCCTGTGATAAGAAACTGTAATATTATGCTTTTAGAGGTTTTGGTCTTGCTCTGTTCCTCCCCCCCAGGGCTGTGTGGTGAATGAAAATGAGTTTAAAGATTTATATTTGGATATATGTTCCAGTATAGTCTATGAGCTATATTTGATGTAATCACCATAGTAATTACTTTCGTTGTTAATGTTCATTGTGGTGCTAATGCTGACAGGTGGACTTTTCTTCTTCAGTCCGGATGAAGGAGGTTCTGTGTTTTCTCTCTAGCAGCATCCACAGATGGAAAAGAAATTTTTAGGCGGGATTAGTAATATACTATGGTCTAAGTATACTAACCCAGAAACAATCCCCTTTGCCTAACTCAATATTATAATTTTTTTTTAATCTGGATACTTTTTTCCAAAATGTTTTGCGTTTCTGATTTCCACTATTGGAGTGTTATTTAGTGTTTATTTTAATTCATTAATTTTAATTATTTATAGCAAGGATACACCACCAACTCATACAGAAGAAAACTAAGCGCTCGTTTCTGTTTGTTCTTAATGATGATGCGCTTTTTCTCTCCATGTCAAATCAGTGCAAACGATGGCTGCCTGTATGTGTTTTGAGATCGTGAACAAAACAAGAGAACACTAAAGGTATGGTTCACACATTAGTAAAGTACTAGAAGGGTATACATTGTGCACTCTTAATAATATAATAATAAAAAATATTTATTTAGAGGCTACTGGATAAGAAAAAGTCACAAATACCCAAAAAAAAACAATCAAAAAAAAGACAGTAACCCAAAAAAGTAGTGCTTCACTTCTAAATCTGCTGCACTTCTAAATACAATAAAGGTAGAAAATTTGTGAATTAAATGGCGCAAGCTTTTTATTGTTCAATATCAGTTAACTCTACTGTCAAGTCTGTCAAATTTATTAGTCTATCCTGTGATTTTAAACCTTCTATCTATCATTCTGTCTATCGTTCTGAATTTAAAGTCCTCATTAATATGCAAGCTAGATTTAATGAGAACAATATCCAGACATTATCCTCTGTAGCATGACATCAAGTGTTATTTTTCTTTCTTTAATCTCAACAATCTTTCAGATCGACGCTCATGAGATGAACGTGAATGCCGTCGCGTTTGCAGACAGTTCATCACAGCTGCTGTTCTCCAGGCAGTGATGATGCTCTGTGTAGTTATGGGACAGACGTACCCTCAGAGAAGACAGACCACATCCGGTGGGTCATCTGGCTGGACACAGATTGATGGCGAATCACCCTTCATACACAGCCAAGGTATAATAGCACATTCCCATACTAGTATATTTGTGGAATGGTCAAGACATAGTGTTTACAATACAGTTACAACACACTGCACAGACCTTTTACGTAATAATATGTGATTATAAACCAGATGATTGTGAGTATGATACAATATACACTTCAGTTCAAAAGTTTGGAGTCAGTATAATTTTTTTATTATTTTGGAAAAAAAGTTTTATCGATGTTTTAACCAAGGCTGCATTTATTTGATCAGAAATACAATAAAAAAACTGTAACAAGGTGAAATATTATTACTATTTAAAATAACTGTTTTCTATTTTTAACACTTTTAAAATGTAATTTATTCCTGTGATGCAAAGCTGAATTTTTAGCAGATATTACTCCAGTCTTCAGCATCACATGATCCTTCAAAAATCATTCTGATTTGGTGCTCAAGAAACATTTCTTCTTATTATCAATGCTGAAAACTGAACTGAAAAATAGAATGGTCAATAGAGCATTCATTTATAATAAAAATCTTAAGTAACAATGTGAAAGAAAGTCTTTACTGTCACCTTTGCTGAATTTAATGCATGCTTGCTGAATATAAGTATTATTATTTTTTAAATCCTCCTGACCCCAAACTTTAAACAGGGGTGCATATATAGGAATCATTTATCAATAAAAATAAAAGAAACAAAATGCGTCCAAACGAAAAATTAATAAAATAATATATATAAAACAATTCTATTCCTCAAAAAAAAGTTCAACTAAAAAATAAACTAACTCAATCACAAAATCAAATTAGTCCTCCATAAAAGGTTTGACTATTCCAGCTGCGTCCTGGTGCATAAAAGCAAATCGTGGATGTCCACATACTTTTGGCCATGTATTATATGTCACAGTGAACAAGATGAAGGTAGTTAAACAGTTAAAGAGCTGGACTGTTATCATAAAATTTGCAGGTTCAAATCCATGTATGTATGTTTTCCTATAGGGCGACGCTCGGTACTTGATCAGCAACTCCAAAGATCAGACCATTAAGCTGTGGGACGTGAGGAAGTTTGCACCTAAAGAGGGAGCTTGCAGCCTCACGGCTCTCGCTGTCACACAACAGAAGAACTGGGACTACCGCTGGCAGCAGGGAGAGGTGTGTTAGCATTCTTAGCATGCTTGAGCAACTATAATTGACCTGCAAGCCCTGTTGGTTTATGGTCAACCTTAATTTTACAATTGAACACAAAGCGCTTGTTCTGACTTATTATTTTGTTGGCCTGCAGCACTAAAGAGGCATAAGCTGTCTGGTGACACCTCAGTGATGACCTACAGGGGTCACGGGGTTCTGCACACACTCATTCGCTGCCGCTTTTCCCCTGAATTCAGCACTGGACAGAAGTTCATTTACACAGGCTGTTCAACAGGCAAAATCATCAGTAAGCAGATAATGATTACAAGTGTGAAAGTCTTTCAAAGTGGCTTTTTATTATTATCCAAATCTATTTTATTTCACCTCCTCCCATTTTTTTTTTGTAGTCTACGATGTGTTGACGGGAAGCATTGTGTCCAAATTGTCCAATCATGACGCATGTGTGAGGGACGTCAGCTGGCACCCGTATCACAACAACATGGTCAGCAGCTCTGTAAGTAAAACCATTGTTTAATACTAGAGTTTATTTTGTTAATGAAAACTGATGAAAAATATTTGTTTTTCACAACATCATTAAACAGTTAATGTATCTACAGGCATATATAATCTCTCTATATTTTTTTTAAACAAAAAAGAGGAGAAAAAATATAGGCCTCCAGCAGTTTTCTTGCTTGTGGTAGCCAGATGTCAAGAGTTTTTCTCTTAGAAGGACACATTTACTTTCCTCTGTTTACTGATAATCTGAAAACACTGGCAAACATATAAATTGGAGTTTAGCCATCTCCATCAAGATATACATATACATATACACAGACATATATAGGAACAGAGATATACAGTGATGAGCCATTACATTATGGCCACCTATCAAATATCCTGTAGGACCTTCTTTAGCCCATAAAACAGCAGCCACTTAGTGAGGTATTGATTCCACAGGGTGCCGATAGGTCTCCTGGGGTATCTGGTACTAGGGCTGGGCGATATATCGCATGCGATTGTCACGTGCATTTCGTCAGTAAAGCCGTTTCTGATTAGCGCTTTTCTCCATCACCTGCTTTCAAATGGAGCGGCATTTAATAGACAGAGCCGTAGATCACTGACAAGCTACGCAATATCGCGTTCATTATCGAAGGCGATTCATGTGCGACAATGAACGTGATATTGCGTAGCTTGTAAGTGATCTACGGCTCTGTCTATTAAATCCATAATAAAAAAAATCCATTTACCAAAACAAAACTTGAATAAACAAAAAAGAGTGTAGAATTGACTAATATGATGAAAACTAAAAAGGACATTTGACACAGGACTAAGAGTTACAGGGGGGTGGGGGGGGGGGGTGGGGGGACATTTGACACAGGACTAAGAGTTAGAAAAAAACAAAAACATAACTTTAACACTAAGGGCCCTATTTTAATGATCTAAGCACATGGTCTGAAGCGCACGGCGCAAGTGCACTTAGGGTGTGTCTGAATCCACTTTTGCAAGTTTAACGATGGGGAAAATGGTCGGCGTGCCTGACACATGGTCTAAAAGGGTTGTCCCTATTCTCTTAATGAGTAATGGGTGTGTTTTGGGCGTAACATGCAATAAACCAATCAGAGTCTCATCTCCCATTCCCTTTAAAATCCAGTTTTAAGCTCGCGCCCTGTCGGATTCGCTATTTACGTGGTGGAATTTGCAAGAGCAAAGACTGAATACTTCTACAGAGAGTAACCATCTACGGGGCAGAATAATAATCTTTTAAATTGTAAACCTTTTATTTTTAATATTTGCCATGTTTGTAAGTCTGTGTATGTAATAGTCTATGGTAATAAGCAGTGCATGCACATTGTTCACCCGCCTATAGGTGCATATTACTTATGCGCACTTTAATTAACAAAATATTGCACCATTGGTTTTAGACCAGTTTTCAGTTGGTCAGTGGCACAGTCTATTTCAGTTGCCTCAAAATAGCAATGCGCCAACACTGCGCCTTTTCAGACCAGCACGCCAGTGGGTGCACAATTGGGCACAAATGCATTTGCTGTTTAAACAACGTGCCGCAGGATGTGAAAATGATAACTGCGTCAAGCTGAAACTAGCAAAAAAACACTTGCGTCGTGCCTGGCGCCACATTGCGCCGAGTCTATGATAGGGCCCAATGACCATGAGACTTCTTTGAACTCATTGTTCATGGGTCGCATCGAGACCGCGCTCGTGTCTGTTGCCAAGTCCACGGTTTAAGTGAACTTTATCCGATGTTTGAGTGAATAAAATAGCCTTGACAGCCTTACTTACAGGAGTTCTACTACTATTGGCTTTGCTCTCTCTCACCGGACTCGTGTGTGTAGGTGATGAAAAAGAGGAAAGCAGGCATTTGGACCAAAGCACTGAGGCAAGGGAGGGGGGACTCACAATGTTTCTAAACTTAAAACGCATTTTTGCCACGTTTGTGTTGTTTTACTACTTACACAATTGTTTAAAATATAAAACGTTGTTACTTAAAATAACACAGACTGGTTTTCATAAATATTTTTGTGGGGGGCAACCCTCAGATGGGGGGGTCCTGTCCCCCCCACCCCCCCCCCCCGTATTTCCGCCTATGTCAATATCTGTCTTTTTTCCTTCTCTTGTCACTGTTCGCTCAGTGGGATGGTGCCATACGTCGATGGGAACACACGCAGAACCACCTTCTGGACAGCGACAGAGAGAGGATGAACGTGGATATGCTGGAGACAAAAACCAAATGCTATTGATGATGTCATAGATAGATAGATCCATCCAACGCAGCAATAATATGAAGAAGAAAAAAAAAAAACAAAAAAAAAAAAAAAAAAAACCTGAAAAGAACAAATTACTCGAAATCATATTGATGTAGTGTTAGGCAGGGTCTTCAGGTTTTTGTTTGATTTCACATTACCAGCACAAAAAGATGATACAAATATGTTTAAGCTAAAAGGATCGTTGACATTTAGTAAATGGACTCGGGGCGTGCTGTGATTTCTCTTTTACGCCTCTCTTTCAGCTCAGAGATTTAAACGCAGGTTTAAACTTAAGTGAAAGACTTTGAGTGAGTTTCACCAATATAAAGAACGCATGATTTCAGACGGGCACAGCACCACTGCTTTGCTTGAAAAATTACTGTATGGTAACTGTTGCTTTACCCAGAAAAAGCAATACTTGGATAATGAAATATAAAAAAAAATAAAAAAAAAAACATAATAAACACAATAAAAAACATGCAAATAAAAAAAGGAAAGAATTCTGGGAATAATTCTAAGTATTGTAAGATATTTTATTGCTGTAAATGTTCAGGATTTGATTTTGTAGTTCAATGTAAAATAATCTTTTCTGTCAAAACTGAATGTGTGTTAAAAGTGTGTGTGTGGAGACAGTTGTGGGTTTACGGGGTACAGGAGTGAGATTCTTAATGCGTATGTGTGTGAGCATGTGTGCAAATATGTTTCTGTTGAAACAAATTGATTTGTGTATGATTTAAGTGCATTTCAAATTAATTGTAACACTCACAAAATTGTTTTACAAGAATAATTAAACTCACGTGCACAACTTTGTTTGGACTCTAAATCGTATCAAATATTTCAGCCAGCTGCAAAGAAATACAGTTATTTTGCATTGTAAGCCAATTTGTATGTGCTACATGCATTCAAAATTATTTTTCAAACTATTTAAGACAAGGTCAGAATTGCGTTACTCCCATTGACAGTGACAGTCTCTCATATAGTCTGGACACGAGTGTACTGTATATCTGCTGTATTGTAAAGATAGGTAAAGCTAAAGAGGAGAACATGCTCTTTTCTAACCTGTGAAGAAAAAAAAAAACATATGCATTACTATTCAAAATTTGGGGCTCAGTAAGATCTTTTTTTAAGGAGATGAATACTTCTATTCAGCGATTACAATTGCATTAAATTGAACAGAAGTGACAGTGAAGACATTTATAGTGTTATAAAGATATTTTTCCTTATTATGATGATAAGAAATGTTTCTTCAAATCTTCTTAAATCAGCATATTAGAATGATGTCTGAATCATGTATTCAGCTTCACCAGCATGGGAATCAATTACATTTAAAATATATTAAAATAGAAAACAGCCTTTTTATATATATTTCATAATATTACTGTTTTTACTGTATTGTTTAGTCAAAGAAATGCAGCCTTGGTGAGCATTTCTCAAAATACAAAAAAATAAATAAAATAAATCTCACTGCCAAACTTTTGAACAGTTCTGTAAATAACAATAAATAGTGGGAAAACACCTTGAATTAGCACATTTATTACAATAATCATAAAGTCCACATAGTTACCAGTTATCTGTTTATATTAGTTTATAGTTTATAGCAAATAGAGTATAATGTGTCGATCTTACAATAACAAAACTGTTTAGAAGATACACTACATGCACTAGATTAGATTGTTTTGTGTGTGTTCTGTTTTGTATTTTTTTGTCTGGTGTTAAGCTTTTTGTTTAGTGTGTGTGTGTGTGTGTGTGTGTGTTTTATTTGTTTTTTCCAAAGTTTTTTTCCAAAGCCATTTAAGATGGCAATGTTTAGAGATTTAATGAATCAATTAATATAATAAGTGAGAATTAAAACAGCAATTTAAACAAAAAAGTCAAAACAAAAAGCGTGAGTGAGTGAGTATGAGAAGTGTGATATAAACCAGCAGGTTGAACTCTACTGTGAAAACAAAAGGGAAGCTAATAACCCTGCTGACAGATGCTAGAACAATCTCATTTCTGTCCTTGTCTCAGTTTGTGCTGTTAGTCGATCTATTGAACATGCAGTGGAAGTTCTGCCCCCAGCAAACCAAGATGGATCTTTGGGGCCTGAAGGAGATGCTTTATAAGATCCATAACTCTGTCAACAAGCATCTGCACTGGGCTCTGGAGCAGTTTACTGATCTCACAGATGGCCTACTGGCTCATTTCTTATTTAGACAGCATTTTCACTCCCTTCTCTCTGTGTTGGTGATGTTTGGACCTGCTCTGAGTCTCTGGGTCTCCAAGTACAGCATATTTGGCAACAAGAATCACTACCTGTACAGGCAAGATTTTATTCTAGTTAACTCTAGAATTACTAGAATTACCTCATCACGAGTTTTGACTGTGAACACATACACACACACACACACACACACACACACACACACACATTATATATATATATATATATATATACACACACCACACATACATGTCCATAGAAATATATACATGGGTAAAAAAAATTAAAAATCTGCATCAAAAGAATTTTCAATTCCAAATAAAGCACATTAAATTTAAGTAAAGTGTCTACTTTTAAGGGTTCAAATAAGTTTTTGGAGAATAAAATGTCAAAATTTGTTTTAAATAATGTTACATTGTCATTCAGTGTAACACAATATTTATGTAAAAATTCAAACAACATGCTTATTCTGACATGTACATATTAAAATACATAAAAGAATAAGGAGGCATATTACATTTGATTGTTTTAAATGAGTAAAACATTCTTACTGACAAATGGGCAAAACCTAGGATAGTGGCAAATTTAAAAAATGTAAAATTACAACTAGTATTTGGGGTGAAAATAATTAGTCTTTCAATATATCATAAATTGATTTTTGTTGTAAATATACCTGACAAGATTGTTACACTGAATGACATTTTAGTGGGTCTCTTCTCTAAATCGGGAAAATGTTCAGAAAAACAAAAACAAAATTGCAATTAAATTAAACAGAAAATTTGGTGTGGGAAACAACAACAATTTAAAGCAGTTTTACTCTTAATGTTTTTATGCTTAAACCCTTTTTCATCTTTGACCCACATACATATTAATTTCCATATATATATATACACAGTAACAATATATAAGTTCTTTAATAAAATAAATACATACTATTTAACATATTAGTCACACTTTGCAATAAGATTCAATTTAATATTAATCAAAAAACAATCATGTTTTTTTATGATTCATTCAGGTTAATGTTAATTTTATGAATATTAGTCATTCTTTATTCATGTTTGTTCATAAAGAAATATACATTAAAGTAAAATATATATAAAGTAAAACTATCAATATATAAAGAAAATAAACTAATACTTGCTGTTAAAATTGTTACAGTAGTTCAGTGTCAACAAATTGTACTTATTTCAACTTATTTTTTTAAATAATATGTATAAAATTTCATAATTATGAAGATAACATTTTTATATAGTCATATATTTGTTGCAATGCTGAAAATCCAGCATTTTCCAGACAAATAAATGTGCATGGGTGGAAAACAAAGTCTGTATCTTCAGCTACAAATTTATAAAACTCTACAAAGTTTTGTTAAAAAGGAAGATAATTGATGTATTAATTTGTACATTTAATACCATTAATGTTTTTTTTATTCATAATTTTGTGGAAACCATGCTACGTTTTATTTCAGGATTATTCGATGAATAGAAAGTTTAAAAAAAAAGCATTTATTTAAAACAGAAATCTTTTGTAACAAACTTTTGATAAATTTTTTTGCATCCTTATTGAATAAAAGTATTAATTTCTGATCAAACATCTTACTGATAATTTGAACTGGTAGCAAACATGAAAAATTAAATAGTAATTTTCCTGTTTTGTCAGACTGTAATATTTATTAAGGTGTTATGTTTTGACATTTTGAATAAAAACATGAGTGATACCACATTTAGATACACTTTTTATTGAGTAAAAGCTGTACTACAATAGGCTCTGTTGATGTAACTGAATCAATGAAGTCAATGCACTGTGACTGCGCATCTGAAACTCAATACGACATGTTTTTACTTTTCAGCAAATGTGTGTTTTGTATGTCTTTTCAGTGCAGATCAGCTGCTGTACTCAGTAGATAAGTGCCTTTGAAGATAAGTCTCCTCTGGGCTTCTTAATCTTGTCAAAATTCTTGGTGATGACATCATACAGCACGGCCTAGAGATGAAATCAGCCATCTTTTCAGACACATCTCACCACCATCCATTCAAATCAGAATTGCAGCACTGAGATGTTTTGTTTAGGGTAAGTTGAGACTGAACTTACGTAAGTGTTGCGAATCTCCAGGACTATGATGCGTAACTCACTGTACTGGTGCTGATCCAGTTCATGGACAAGCTGCCTGAAATCTCCCTGTTGCCAAGCAACAAAACAATCAAATTATCAGAAGCTGTGAAATCATGTTAAATGATAAATTGAACCGCAAATAAACTGACCACATGTGGCTGTTTGGAAGCTTTGGCCACAGCGTCTCCTCTCTCACTGTAGTACCTGAGGAAATAGAAAGATGTCACAACTGCATGTTCATGATTAAAGAAATTTTAAAATAGAAAATACAATTATGTAAATAACTATGAATGTGTTCATAATGCAGTCTGGACTCTTACTTGGAAATCTGTGTCTGGAATCCCTCGATCTTGGTGCGGGTGTTGGTAAACAGTTCAAAAACTTTTTCCTGTTGGAACATTCGTGCTTTTATTCACACAACTTACTACTATTAAATTATATATACAACATCGTTCAAAAATTTGGGGTCAGTGAGATTTTTTTTAATGATTTTGAATGAAGTCTCTTATGCTCACCAAGACTGCATTTATTTGATCAAAATACAGTCGTGGCCAAAAGTTTTGAGAATTACATAAATATTAGTTTTCAAAAAGTTTGCTGCTAAACTGCTTTTAGATCTTTGTTTCAGTTGTTTCTGTGATGTACTGAAATATAATTACAAGCACTTCATACATTTCAAAGGCTTTTATCGACAATTACATGACATTTATGCAAAGAGTCAGTATTTGCAGTATTTTTCTTTTTCAGGACCTCTGCAATTCCACTGGGCATGCTCTCAATCAACTTCTGGGCCAAATCCTGACTGATAGCAACCCATTCTTTCATAATAACTTCTTGGAGTTTGTCAGAATTAGTGGGTTTTTGTTTGTCCACCCGCCTCTTGAGGATTGACCACAAGTTCTCAATGGGATTAAGATCTGGGGAGTTTTCCAGGCCATGGACCCAAAAATTTCAACATTCTGGTCCCCGAGCCACTTAGTTATCACTTTTGCCTTATGGCACGGTGCTCCATTGTGCTGGAAAATGCATTGTTCTTCACCAAACTGTTGTTGGGTTGTTGGAAGAAGTTGCTGTTGGAGGGTGTTTTGGTACCATTCTTTATTCATGGCTGTGTTTTCGGGCAGAATTGTGAGTGAGCCCACTCCTTTCGATGAGAAGCAACCCCACACATGAATGGTGTCAGGATGCTTTACTGTTTGGCATGACACAGGACTGATGGGTAGCGCTCACCTTTTCTTCTCCAGACAAGCCTTTTTTCCAGATGCCCCAAACAATCGGAAAGGGGCTTCATCGGAGAATATGACTTTGCCCCAGTCCTCAGCAGTCCATTCACTATACTTTTCTACAGAAGATCAATCTGTCCCTGATGTTTTTTTTGGAGAGAAGTGGCTTCTTTGCTGCCCTTCTTGACACCAGGCCATCTTCCAAAAGTCTTCGCCTCACTGTGCGTGCAGATGCGCTCACACCTGCCTGCTGCCATTCCTGAGCAAGCTCTGCACTGGTGGCACTCCGATCCCGCAGCTGAATCCTCTTTAGGAGACGATCCTGGCGCTTGCTGGACTTTCTTGGACGCCCTGAAGCCTTCTTTACAAGAATTGAACCTCTTCCCTTGAAGTTCTTGATGAACCTATAAATTGTTGATTTAGGTGCAATCTTAGTAGCCACAATATCCTTGCCTGTGAAGCCATTTTTATGCACCGCAAAATGATGGCTGCACGCGTTTCTTTGCAGGTCACCATGGTTAAACAATGGAAGAAAAGAACAATGATTTTCAAGCATCACCCTCCTTTTAACATGTCATGTCTGCCATTCTAACCCCAATCAGCCTGACATAATGATCTCCAGCCTTGTGCTCGTCAACATTCTCACCTGAGTTAACAAGATGATTACTGAAATGATCTCAGCAGGTCCTTTAATGACAGCAATGAAATGCAGTGGAAAGGTTTTTTTGGGATTAAGTTAATTTTCATGGCAAAGAAGGGGACTATGCAATTCATCTAATCACTCTTCATAACATTCTGGAGTATATGCAAATTGCTATTATAAAAACTTAAGTAGAGCGTTCCAAAATAGCGGACGCATCCACGTGTCTCAAAACTTTTGGCCACGACTGTACAGTAAAAACTAATATAGTGATATATTTTTACAATTTAAAATAACTGTTTTCTATGTCATTACATTTTAAAATGTAATTTATTCCTGTGATGCAAAGCTCATTGCTCCAATTTTCAGAAATCATTCAACAATCTGATTTGGAGCTCAAGAAACACTTCTTATTATTACTAATGTTGAAAATTGATGTGCTGCTTAATATTTTCACGGAAACGGTGATATATTTTTTGAAGATAAAAATAAAATGAACATTTTTTAATTTTATATGTTTGTACTGCCACTTTTGATCAGTGTAGTGTGTTCTTGTTGGAAAAAATATTTTTGAATGGTAATGTAATTTAACATTATAATTAATATTTGCTATAATTGTCCTTCACACAAATTCATAAAACTGGCACACATTGCACATCATTCTGATATAAATTAACTGAGATAAACTACATATTAATAATTTGTTAAGTTAATCTATTAACTATTTTTTATTTTATTTTATTCTCAGTATCTCTAGTTGGGACTCACTTTTTTTTAATGTAATGCATAAATATGTATAAATTCTAATCTAAACTTAAACTTAAGAATTATTCATTTGTCAAAAGTTATTTCATTCTGTCACAAATATGCCTGACACCAGATACATTAACTGACCTGTACAGCAACTCCAAAGTTGTTCCCATCTTCAATTTTGGGAATCTGCAGCTGTATCCACATTGAAACCTGCACAGGTGCGCAACACAAATATTACACAATGTACACAAAATGTTGTTAAACCAAAATGCTTTATTAAACTTATTGATGCCATCATACAGTATAAAATGTTTACTATAATTATAAACCTAGAAATTAAACTATTATAGAACCAGTTGAGAAATGACTTGTCAAAAAAAGTCAAACCCATCAAAAAAAAACAACAAATGAAATTTAAACATACGACAGCACTTCCTCACCGTGTTAAGACACTCCTTCAGAGTCTGAATCTCAGGCTTGATCTGTTTGATGAGTTTCTCTACTGTCTCATTGCAGGCGATGGGACCACAGGGAGGACCTTTCAGATCATAATCATTAGTTCACCACTTTGTTACCAGTCACCAGTTTGTAAGGACAGAGATGAATACTTTCTAAAGTTGGATAAAAGCGTCTGCTAAATGATTAAATGTAAATGTTCTCAAAACCTTCTTTAGGGACTGTATAATTTCTATGACATTAACAGTGACTCAGTGCCCCCTTGTGTTCATGCTGTGAATTACTCCTCATCATTTTGCATTTGGTTGAATTCAGGTCTAGGGAAAAGAGAACCAGGCGAGTAACATTTTCAGTTTCATTTTCCAATTCCTTCTAAACATTTACCTTCATCCTCGTCTTCTTTATCTCCACCCTTCTTTCCGCTTTTGGCCTCTTTCTGTTTGAAAAAAACATCATTACTGGCTTTAAAGTCTAATCAATTACTTAAACCAAAGCACAATACAGAGAATCAATTAACTTAAAAAGAAATGAAAGTGAAAAATGATGCTTGTTAATAATAAATGATGTGTTGCGATTACCTCCTCTTTCTTCTTCTTTTTGAGCTCCTCTTTGGCCGGGTCAGGGATTGGGATGTCCAGAGGAGCCCTGATAACGGACAGATCCTTCAGACTACAGGAATCCTAAATAAGACAAAACCATAATAAACAGAAATACAGCATTTCTTAACTCATTACTCAATGAGTGTGGATGTTAAAGTGATAGTATACCTAAAAAAATGAAAATTCTGTCATTAATTACTCACCCTCGTGTCGTTCCAAACCCGTAAGACTTACTTTATTTAGTCGTTATTTTTGTTTTCTTTGCACACCAAAAGTATCACATTATAACATTTAAAACAAAAAAAACACACATGTCACATTTAAGAAAATTTTACCATTTTAACAATGTCCGTACTTTGTTTCTGTGCCTCGACCCTGGTAGGACCCTTGCTGTCTATGGAGGGTCAGAAAGCTCTCGGATTTCATCAAAAATACCTTAATTTGTGTTCCGAAGAAGAAAGAAGATCTTATGGGTTTGGAACGACATGAGGGTGAATAATTAATGACCGAATTTTCATTTTTGGGTGAACTATCCCTTTAATGAATGCACCTGCTGTTTTTGATAAATGACTTTATACCTGTAAGACGTTGTCCATCTCTGCTATCTTCTCAGGGAAGAAGTTTGAGATCAACTGTTCGGCCTGTGTAAAACACACATTTGACTGTTTAACACACTTTTACTACAGCCATTGTTACTATTTAAAAATAATAACTAATGATACTTACACCATTAAATATCTTTAATAATAGTACATAAATCACATTTTACTTATTATAATAATAATTATAAATAAATAAAAGTTTTATTGTAGTAACTGTAATAACTGTGGTATTTTTGGCATAAACTGTAATTACTGTGGTACATTTTTAAAAGTAATGAAAGAGCGTTACTGAACAAATGTGTAATTAACGTTAACGTTACCTCCTTTGTGATTTTTTTGGAGAATCCATCCACCTGCAAAATATATATGAAGAGTTTGTCAAACTTGCAACTTAAACCCAGGTTCAATGTATACGCTTATATTTAGAAGCAGGTTAGACTCAAAATGCATAATTTCTGACAAATAAACAGTCATAAATAAGTTTAAATCAGGTTTCGGGCCTATAATAGGCGCTCTACCTGTTTCTTGGACTCAGGGCTCATGTCTAAAGAAGTCATCGTTGCAGGATAATCGTTTCGATCTGTCTCGCTAAACTTTATTACAGCTGTTTGCAGAAAAACAAGCGTTTAATGTCTCATCCCACTAGATAGCGTGGGATTTTGGTTGAAAAGAGAAGACGGGATCCAGTTGTTATCGACGAAACGACGAGAAGTCACAGTTAGTCAGCACAAAGAATGAAAATGAAAGTGAATCAAGCGTCAAAATACGTCATTCTTGATGTGATCGCAAGGGGGCGACAACAATTAAAACTTACGGAAACAGGCCGTTTTGCCAACTAGAATAAAAGTCCTTATTTTCTTGTCACTGAATTAAATTTTGTACTATACTTTGAAAATGAAAATTTAAACAAAATTTGACTACTAGATTTAATCATGGAAATGCTGTTTATTCCTTGACTTTCCACTCATTCCATCATAGATATCCACTGCTGAAACAGAATACCACTGTTTACATGGGTTGTTTGTATATCAAAGGACTGAACACGTCTCATTGATCTGATAAAACTGAATTAAAAGAATTGTCACAAAATCTGAAATTTGCTGAAAGTGTCCAAACAGCTGATGAAAACATCACAGTAATCCACAAGTAATCTACAGGACTCTCCATCAGTTAACATTGTGAAGTGAAAAGCTCCATGTTTGTAGGAAACAAACTTTAACTTTAAACCGTTGCTCCTGGCCAGAATAATGGTCCATAATCCATAAAAACGCGTCCTCCAGTGATATAGACCATGCCCTGTTGTCCACTCATAATTAAAACCCACTAACTTATTTGTTTAGAACTGTTTTGGAAACATTAATACAAACTTGTGTCTTACTGTGATGTTTTTATCAGCTGTTTGTCACCCAGTAACTGCAGAGGATCCATTGGTGAGCAAGTCATGTAAAGCTAAATTTCTCCAAATCTGTTCTGATGAAGAAACAAACTCATTTACATCTTGGATTGCCTGAGAGTGGGTTCATTTTCATCAAATTTTGATTTTAGGGGTGAACCCTTTCTTTAAGGAAGATTTCAATTAGTAAAACTCTTTTCAAGTTCATAGGACATAGTAACTATTGGTTAAAATGACCCATGCAATGCATGCTTTTGTTTTTCACAGTCCAAAGGGCAAAGTTCTCTTTTCTCATCAAACAGTGTGTGTGTGTGTGTGTGTGTGTGTGTGTGTGTGTGTGTGTGTGTGTGTGTGTGTGTGTGTGTGTGTGTGTGTGTGTTAGTGAATGAACGTGAGAACAATCCTTGCTATCACAAGCACTGCCACTTAATTCATAACCATACAATTTTCTCTCAGATATTCACTCACAAATATTAACAAAGAATGCTAGTAACACACTGAAACACATGTGGACTTTTGGAATTGAAAAAATATATATTTATTTCTGGTTAAACACACTCCAATAATGTTTGTTTTATATACGACTTCAAAAAATCATTTTACAGTGTAGTCTAAAAAGAATGTGTGACAATAAATCACCACCCTCAATGTACATACTGTAAGATCTTAACCCCATGAACTATTTAAGAACTCTGGACATAAGAGTATCTTTCAAAATATCACAATATTGCATGATTTTATTATTTCATCTTAACTCTAAGGAGTCTAGTGGGGCACTGGGCTTTTGTGGATCTGTTACTTCACACAGATTAAAGTCTAACCACAATGGCTTTTCATCTTATCTTTATCCACTCTCATCTAATCTACCTCTCTCAGACAAACACTGATCTTTAGCCTGCTCACAGTGTTCCTGTCCTCTCTCACGTTGTCACTCAGTGGTCACAGTCAGTGCACTGGAGACTTTGCATGTTGTTTACCAGATTTGTGTGAACTTTTAACAAATTAACATTACAGTGGGTCCAAAAAGTGTTTCGATACTGTGGTGGAATTTGCATTTTAAATGTTTTTGATTTGTCTCACAAAGACTAATAATTAATGATCATTTATTTATTCTAAATACACACATTTATCAGTTCAAAGAATCATTAGAATTTTTAATAATTAATAAATTAATATTTTACACTTTAGGACAAAAGTGTGGAAAAATATGTTTTTATTGTTTTTGAAAGAAGTCTCTTATGCTCACCAAGGCCGCATCTATTTGATCAAAATACAGTAATATTGTGAATTATTACAAGTTGAAATAACTTTTCTATTTGAATATATTTTAAAGTGTCATTTATTCCTGTGATGGCAAAGCTGAATTTTCAGAAATCATCTTATTGGTATTTGGAAAAATGTTTCTTGAGCACCAAATCAGCTTAGAATGCTTTCTGAAGGATTATGTGATGTTTGATATATAAAGTCAGCTTTGCAATTACAAGAAATAAATTACATTTTAAAATGTATTAATACAGTTATTTTTAAATTCTAATAATGTTTAACAATATTACTGCTATGTATTTTCATCAAATAAATGCCTTAATGAGCATTAGAGACTTAAAAAAAATTTAAAATCTTATACCAACCACAAACTTTTGACAGGTAGGCTATTGAAATATCAAAATTAAATATTGAATATTGAAATAATTTATGCTTAATACACTTTTTGTAACTTTTAATGTGACCTTCAAATAACAAAAAGAAAAAGTTTATATCTCTTCATTTTAATAAAAATCAGGAATTAATAAATTGATTGCAAAATAATCAGACACATTAGACTATTATATCTATATTATGTTAGGTAATTACCAGTTTATTCATCTCGACGACCAATTAAAGGTGTCTCTTTCGATTTTACAAATACAAATATAGGGATAAAAAGAAAAAACAAATCAAAATAAATGAAAATAAAAAAATGTTTACAGATAATACAATTTACAGTTTTCTTATTTTTCAAAATGAATATTGCTTTAGGTAGCCTACTGTTGAATTTCTATACTAAAAATAAAAACAAAGGCATATTAACCCCATATTTACATTTATATCTCAATGTCTCTGGAGTAGGCTACAACACTCTCAGCAGCTGTGATGATGAATGGAGCGACGTCACAGGGAGCCAGTAAGCTCCGCCTACTATGTCCAGACTCAACTTTATCAACATCTGCTGACTTGACACGAGGCAGACGCTCACGTGACCTAATTGCGCGCAAAAAAAATCTTTACAAATAAGATTCACTTCTACACGACTTTGCTCAGCTGTGTTTTGCAACCGGTTTCGAGCAGGAAAGCGGGACAGAGCGCAGCGACTCCTTCGAGGAATCGGATAGCCTAGGAACCAGTGCGCGCACGCTTGCGTCAGCCGACAGACAGCGAACTGATCTGAATCCTCGCGCTTCACTGTATCTGACTGAATGACTTCAGACTTCAAAAACTCAGGAGCGTCAATCAAGAGCTTTGTGATTGAAATGCAACAGCTAGTTTTCCCACTTTGTCGTGTTTTATTGGAAGCGCACGCATATAATAGGAAAATATTAAACTTTAAAAATAAGTTAATCGACTAGGTAGTTTGTCAGCTTTTTTATTATTTAAACACCCAGGCTGGTTCGCAGGGAGAAGAGCGTCATTATTAGTGCAGGATCTGAGCTGAGGGTGGGATCAGCTGATGATAAGTTACACGTGTTACAGTGCAAGGTACTTACTTTACTCTAGTCTACCTGAAGAGCTGGACTATCACCCTCACCAGTCTGATATGAGATGTGCACAGGACTGAAGAGGAACAAGACACCCTCTCATATTGCTGCATTTTAGTGTTCGCTTTAGTTTTTCTTTAAAATCATAATTTCTGTTGTTTTCTCCACTTGCACCAAAGATGTCCTGCCTGTTGCTTGGAGTACTAAGGAGGTGAGTGTCTTTTATACATATTTAAACTAATAAACACATTTTATTTATAATATATTATCCCCATATATTTATGTTAGGTCATTTGGTAAAAAAGCTGGAAAACACACAAAAGATAGATAGATAGATAGATAGATAGATAGATAGATAGATACATAGATAGATATTATAATATTACCCTATTATTCAGATCATAAAATGTATTTTCTGGTAGCAGAGCAAAACAGAGAATTGAATACACAGTATCTCTACCCCCTTATAGGTAAACATCCTTGTACAGATTCTTGTGAGATTAGATATTTAAACAGACCTGTTCTATAAAAAACATTTGTCAACACTGTGTACAATTACAGGTTCACCTCCCTTGTTTTAGTCGTGGTACTAAACTATAGTCTGTAATAATTCAGAATGATGTTTGATAAAGTTATATAGAAATACAGAGTCCTGCAGTCTGGTATTGCCAAATAATGACATTTGCCACATATTACATGTCACTATTAAAACTAGTGCTATTGAGTGTGTCACGTACAGGAATGCAGCAACGTAAGTCACATAGAGAAATGTTAAGAGACTCACTGTGTATACAGTGTCTGAAAAACAGGCTACGGATGAACAAATAGCCAACACCTTTGACAACACAAAGCACAGTCACAACAAGCATTTCTGAGTCATATGTAAAACCAGAATGTGGAATCAATAATATGATTCCATATCAAATTTAGCTTTGTCAGAATAATGATGTTGAACAAAAGATATTCAAAAAAAAAAAAAAAAAAAAATTGTTGCATCTGTATCTGATCTGTCCAACCATAACCAGAAATTCCAACACCACAAGAACTCAAGTAAATATGCAGTGTGAAAGTCTCTACTAGCTAAACTTAAACCTAAAAATACAAAATACAAGAAACCAATAACTGATTCTTAATGTGTGTGTGTGTGTTTTATGTGAAAAAGTCTACTCACTTGTTTAACAGGTTTTTTTGTTTGTTTTTTTGCCCTGAAACACCCTTGACCTTGAGGTGTATAGCTCTAATGCATGCATGTGGTTTAGAAAGAAAAGCACCCTTTTGGCTGAGTTCTGTTATTTCACACATTTCTCAAATTGTTACGTGCGTTTTGTGTTCATGTATGAACATAGTGTGCTTGAAGAGGCCATACCCTGTTTAACCAGACAAAGAGGGGAAGGGAGGGGAGGGGAGTGAATGCCAAGGAGGCCATCTGATTGGTCCGTTCATGCGGGGGTGTGTCTAACAGCCTACGATAATTGATGGTAGATAATCAGTGGTTATTGATAAATGTCAGGGATCATGGGGGTCAAAATGGTGATAGACTCAGAGACTATAAAGGGGTGGTGCTGAACAGAATGAAAGAAATGAACAATGACATGAACTCTTCTTGCTATCCTTCAGATATTCTCTTAATTATAGCCACCAGGCCTTGCGGTCACGTGCCGTCTTGTTAATTGATGTTAACTGACTTCCAATACCAACAACTAAAAAATAGCTCACATTAACAAAAACCACAAAAAACACTTGATAATAACTGTGGAACACATTACACTATTTATATTTACAGACACATACACTTATTATCTAACACACATACTTAGTGTACACTTAAATTATTTTTTATTTTTTTTGCACATAATATACATGTACATACATAACTGCTCATTGTAATATATCTGCCATACTCATTGTCAATTTGTATATTGTCATTCCTTACCTACTTATTTGTATTTTTTTTATTTTTTATTCTTTTATTGTGTATTTTTTGTTGTTCTGGGGTCGCTGTCATTCTGTTGCACTGCAGAGCTTCTGTCACGAAAAATCAAATTCCTCGTATGTGTAAACATATTCATTTTCCCTGACTCCAGTCAAATATGACACAGATTCTGATTCTGATTCTGAGATAGGGGCATTTGAAGTGAGGGCTCCAAATCTATGGAATAGTTTGCCAGTGGATATTAGATCATCTGAATGTGTGTCTGTTTTTAAATGTCACTTGAAAACATGCATAGATGTGCTTTTAATATTTTGTGATGTTTTTGTGTATTTTTGTGTTTGATCTTTTTTGCTTTATTATATATTGTGTATAGGTCTTCATAAATGTATCTTGTATGATTGTTTTTAAGTTGTGTGAAGAACGTTGTGCATTGTAGCTTTAAAAGTGCTATATCAATACAATTTTACTTACTTTACTTACTAATTATTTGTAAACATTTATTTATTTATTTTTTTACAGTATTTTTACTGTATATACATGTTGTGGACACCACTTGCAGCTTCTCAATCACTTATCTTTCAGTTACGATCAAAGATCAGTGTTAAAGTACATTTATTAGTTATGATGCAACATTCATACTAACATACATGTCATAATGTAACGTCATGGATCACACAGATCCATCTACTTAACACATTATCTACAGTCTTTAGCTTAGACTTTAAACTGACTTGGCTTTACATTATCCACCTTATTTTTAACCATAAGAGCGCGCTAACTGACTTTCGGTGTCATCAGCTTCCAGTTATTTTAGCTGTATAAAAACAGTCCATTATGTAGTTTGATATTGCAAACTGGTATTTGCTATAATTATTATTTTAATTATAGTAATCATAAGCACACTGGTTTGTAGCGCAAATACTTGTGCTTTTCACCGTTTTAATTGACTGAGTTATTCTTGTTATCTACCTACAGAAGCTAACAAATCGGAAGACTAGCACATTCACTAGAAATAGCTTACTTTCTTGTTGTAATACAAAGGTGTATAACACTTCAGATTATGCCGTTGTGAGGACACACTTTTTTAAAGGGGTCATATGATGCGATTTCAAGTTTTCCTTTCTCTTTGGAGTGTTACAAGCTCTTGGTGCATAAAGAAGATCTGTAAACTTGCAAAGACTAAAGTTTTAAACCCAAAGAGATATTCTTTATAAAAGTTAAGACTCGTCCACGCCCTCCTAATACCCCTCATTTAAACATGCCCCCACATGTCTACATCATTTGCATAACGCCGCCCAAATATTCACGCAAGAAAAGAAGGCATAACCTTTGATTCTTGCTGTTGCCGCCGGCGCCATGTTGTGGAGATGCTGTTTCACTGTGAAAGCGAAAATACTTTGTTTGGTCTCCCAAAAGAGGAGACAACTAGAAATCGGTGGTTAAGTTGTATTTACAACACTGTTCCAGAACAGCTCAACCCAAATATTCAGATGTGTGCAGAACATTTTTTGGAGGACTGTTTCCTGATGCATGGAGAGCAGACTACAATGCCAGCTGTTCTGACACACAGTCTGTAAAGAGGTTTACATATGTAAAGAATTTGCCACTGATGATTCAAACGTGAGTTTTGAGCAGTGTAGAGTGGTGCTTGTTGTTTTCGTTTCTCTAATCACAAATGCAGACATGGTTTTATGTTAAGCAATGCAATGCATGAAAACACAGTATAAGTCATTATAATCCGTAACTATGTCCCCACTGGATACAACAAATGGCTCGTTTGTAATGGGTTTTATTGTTATTGTGGCGCCGGTGTTCTGACCGGGACACGCATCACAGTATGGCAAGAGGCGTAACATTTCTGTCACATGCTTGAGGCATTCAGCCAATCACAACACACTGGATAGCTGGCCAATCAGAGCACACCTCATATTTCAGACTGATGAGCTTTGTAAAAAACTATGCGTTTCAGAAAGGCGGGGCATAGAGGACAAACAATAATGTACAGTATGTGGAAAATAATGTTTTTTTTTAACCTTAAACTGCATGAGCACATTTATTTACACCAAATACACAAAATAATGTTCTTTTAAGCAACATCATATGACCCCTTTTAATAAATGTTTAACAATTATTGTAGAAGCCTAGTTCAATAAACAAGCAGTTAATATTGAGTAACTTAAATTTCAGACGCAATATGGTCAGCCAGTTTTTTAAACAAAGTTATGGCAGAATAAACCATTGCTCGTCTTAGAGCAACACATGCTGTGTTTTGTCCCTGTGTGAATGGGTGTTTTTGGACGAATAGTAAGGGTGAGTAATTCATTCGTTTAGTTCAGTGTTTTGAACCGATCTTGTGAGTGAATGATTCAAATGACTCATAAAGACAATGACTTGTCGCCACCTACTGGTCTACTTGCAGAGATCGCTGAATAATTCCCACACAGAATGTCACTGATAACACAGTGAAAAGTCATAGTGTTGTTGAACTGTATATCAACACACTAACTATTAATAATATGAATTTCAGTTTGTATGGTCTGTGTACGCTTGTAAAATGTTTGCATGCATAACTAAGAATGCTTAAATATGTTGATGCATGCCATTTACAGACCATGTCCTTGTTGTACCAATGATTGTTTGTGTCCACGCAGACGAAATGCCATCAGTACAGCTTCAGTGGGTGTGCGGTCACTCGCCTCCATCCCCTCCCTGCCCCCGTCAGTGGCTGAGTTTGTGTCGGGCGCCGCGGCTGAATGTAAACCTGCTAAAGTGCACGTGGTTACTGGCACTCCAGAGGAGACAGCAGACATCCTGGCCAACCTAGAGAAAGATGGCATGGTGAAGAAACTCACAAAATATGAAAACTGGTAAGTACTTTTTTTGAAAGTGACATGTGGCCAAGTATGGTGACACATACTCAGAATTAGTGCTCTGCAATTATCCCATCCTAAGTGCACACATACAGCAGTGAACACACACACAGAGCAGTGGACAGCCAATGCTGCCGCAGTTGGGGGATCGGTGCCTTGCTCAAGGGCCCCTCAATCGTGGTATTGAAGGTGGGAGAGAGCGCTGTACATTCACTTCCTCCCAGCTACAATCCCTGCCGTACAAGACTCAAACCCACAACCTTTGGGTTACGAGTCAGACTCTTTAACCATTAGGCCACGACTTCCTAGTCTTATAATTAATTTTTTAACCCATATTTATGATAATATGAATGATTTTACCTCACCTTACTCCTGATTTAAATTTCTATTTCTCTGTGTGCAGCTGGATAGCACGTACTGACCCTAAAGATGTGGCTCGCGTGGAGAGTAAAACTGTGATTGTCACTAAGGACCAAAGAGACACTATTCCCATTCCCGCCGGAGGTGCCAAGTCCCAGCTGGGCAGCTGGATGAGTGAGGAAGTCTTTCAGAAAGCCAGAGAGGACCGCTTTCCTGGCTGCATGGCAGGTGTGTGTGACTCAAACCACCGAAAAATAGCTGAAACCTGTCAAATAGTTGAAACATAAAAGGTATAAAAAATGTGCCTTTTTTGAATGTTAAAATAATGATATAAAATAATATTATTAGGGATGCACGATAAATATCAACCGATATTTAATGTGCATCTCGTCAGTAAAGCCGGTTCTGTAATCAGGGGTAAATCTCTACACGTGTGTGCTTTCACATGGAGCAGCATTTACTACACAGAGCTGTTGTTCACTGACAAGCTGCGCAAAACCATGATCATATTTTGCGCATGTTTTGCGCAGCTTGTCAGTGAACAACGGTCATGTGTAGTAAATGCTGCTCCACGTGAAAGCACGAGAGAGGATGTGCATTAAATATCAGTCGATATTTATCGTGCATCCCTAAATATTATAAATATTATTTATATTTTATAAACAGATTTCAATATTATTTTATATATTACTAAATATTAATTAGAATTATATAAAACATTATTGAATTTTAATATTAAAATATAAAATATTTTATAATATAACCTGAAGTATATTAAAATGTCATGCTTGCTCTGAAAATAAAAACTTTCCATTTTGTAAAATGCACAGAATCCTTTTAGTAAAACTTCATTTGTATTTAACCTGAAATATTCTTTTAAAATAAAAATACCCATCAAATTGTTCATCAGTCCACACACTCATATAGGATAGTTTGGGACACCGAGAGGAAACTTTTGGTATGCCCAAAACATCTCTTAAATATTTGTGTTTCTGTCCCTCTGTAGGACGCACTATGTATGTAATCCCCTTCAGTATGGGCCCAGTGAACTCTTCTCTCGCTAAGTTTGGCGTTCAGGTGACAGATTCTCCATATGTGGTGGCCAGCATGGGCATCATGACACGCATGGGGACACCTGTGCTGGAGAAACTAGCCGAGGGGGCGGAGTTTGTGCGCTGCCAGCACTCTGTGGGCCGACCTTTACCACTCAAAGGTACCTTTCATTTATAATAAAGTCAGATTAAATGTAAATGTGATTCAGTCAATCAAGTGAAACTCTAAATTTCACCAGTTACTTCAAATTATCCATTGTGTCACTTTATTTGCCATATATTGTTTATTATTTACAGTATTATTTGACTAATTACACTACCTTTCAAAAGTTTGGGGTCAGTAAGATTATTTGTTTTCAAAAGGCTGCATTTATTTGATTAAAAATACAATAAACATAGCTCCATTGGGAATTATTACTACAATTTTAAATAAATTGTTTTCAAATTTAATATTTGTCGAAACATAATTTATTTCTGATGGCAAAGCTGAATAATCCGAATAAATACTCCAGTCTTCAGTGTCACATGATCCTTCAGAAATCATTCTAATATGCTGATTTGCTGCTCAAGAAGCATTTCTTGTTATTATCAAACCATGATACATTTCGTATCAGATTCTTTGAATTGAAAGTTTAAAAGAATAGCATTTATTTGAAATATAACTATTTTGTAACATTATAAATGTCTTTACTGTCACTTCTGATGTGTGATGAATTTATTTGAAACAAATAAAATAAATAAAACATTATAAATGTCTTTACTGTCACTTCTGATCAATTTATTGTATCCTTGCTGAATAAAAGTATGAATTTATTTGAAAAAAAAAATAAAATAAAATACTGCCCCAAACCTTTAAACTGTACTATATATATTTTTTTTTCTCGTCACTATCTTATGTTTCTTTGTTCTTCTTGCACAGCTCCTTTAATAAACAGCTGGCCTTGTAACCCGGAAAAGGTATTGATCTCACATCTTCCTGACACCAGACAGATCCTCTCCTTCGGCAGCGGTTACGGTGGAAACTCGCTCCTTGGAAAGAAGTGCTTTGCTCTTCGTATCGCCTCACGCATTGCCAAAGACGAAGGCTGGTTGGCTGAACACATGCTGGTATGGGACATCAAACTGAATTTTTTTTGCTTATCCCCTTTAAGACATTTGAGTTTAATGAGAGTTTACAACCTTATATACAGTATTAAATATTAGCCATATTGATCAAGTGACAATAAATCGTACTTATGTACTACTCTATTAGCTGGAGTCGTCATTTGTAAAACATGATGTTGATAGACGTCCCTGTTACTTTCTCCACCAGATTCTCGGAATCACAAATCCTCAGGGTGTAAAACGTTACATTGCAGCAGCATTCCCGAGCGCTTGTGGGAAAACGAACCTTGCCATGATGAAACCAGCACTGCCAGGCTGGAAGGTTGAGTGTGTGGGCGATGACATCGCCTGGATGAAATTTGACAGTCAGGGTGAGAAATATGACTTGTTCTAGACAACACATGCATCTGATGACACAGGATGTGTGGGTTAATGGGCAGACAGGAAATGACACCATATCTTTTATTTTAGCATTTATATTGGGCAGCAGAAAGAGAACTAATTAATACTGAAATAAGTACATGGCTCTCAGTAACCAAAACACCCACTTGCTGAGAAACAGTTTTGCTGTATAGTGTTGATTACTGTTGTCTATGGTTATAAATAAATGTTTTTAACAGACAGTGGTGTATTTTGATTCTCTTCACCAGGTAAACTCAGAGCTATTAATCCAGAGAATGGTTTCTTTGGAGTTGCCCCCGGGACATCCCTGAAGACAAACCCTCATGCTATGGCAACCATCTCCAGGAACACAGTGTTCACTAACGTGGGAGAGACCAGTGATGGGGGTGTTTGGTGGGAGGGTCTGAAACCACCTGCACCTGGAATCAAACTCACAGACTGGCATGGAAAATCCTGGAAGTATGGTAAGATCATTGTTTAGCAAACTTATTTTTACTATATATATATTCTTAGAAATAGAAAAATAAGAAAATATATATAAAATATATACATAACAAATATGATTATATAAATATCATTTATTCATATACCAAATAAAATGATCTATTGTATATGGACAGCATATGTGGCATAATGTTGTGTTTCTCAGGTGATTCTACACTGTGTGCCCACCCAAACTCCAGGTTTTGTGCCCCGGCTGGCCAGTGCCCCATCATAGACCCACTCTGGGAAAGTGATGAGGGTGTCCCCATTGATGCCATTGTATTTGGTGGCAGAAGACCAGAAGGTGGGTGGTATCACTGAATCAGAATTGTCTATAGAAAATATACATTTTATTTAAGAACTCAATACTTTTAAGGCCTGTTCACAATGAACTAAAACCATTAAAAAGACCATCTTTTTTTTACCTGAAAAAAATACACACTTAAATGCATACCTTGGGTCTTTAGCGACCCGGGACATCATTCTCTACCCTCTCCCTCCTTCATTTTTTAAAGTTAAACATCAACTTTCTTAGTATTTATCAATCTAGTCAATTTTAACAATATAAGAAGAAAAAAATAGTAAAATATAAAATAATGCCGTTTTCTGATATTTTTTTTTATAAAAAGTGTATAGGGTCTTGAGGTATGTAAATGTGTATGTTTTTCTGGCCAATTATATTTACATATCTGATGACTCAATACATGCAATGCATCTTTTGTTCCCTCAAGGTGGCACTGTTTGATACACAATGATGACGTGACGTTTCACTGATAATTACAGAAGGCATAAACCAAACGAATATTATCAGCAAAAATTGAACTGGTTTGAATGGCTTTACTGCAGAATAATTAATATACGCAATGAAATATAAATGTCACTGCCATTTGATGCTTGGTGTGGTAAATAAGCTGCCAGTGATCAAAATTTTGAATATGAAGTCATTGAAAAATGTTTTGAGAATATGGCTGAGATCATGAATATGAGGCAGATGCTGAATGTACTGTGGAAGTGCGCTCTGACGATCACAGCGATGGTAATATCATCTGCTCAGATTGAACCCTTTTAAGTTTTAAAATGAAATATGCTTTATTTTATTCTGTAATTGTTCTTAAAATATCAAGAGAGTTGTTTTGCTATTCCATCCGTGCTGGATGTTTAGGTCCGGGTCGCTAAAGACCCGAATATGTAAGAATGATTGGTAAAACATTCATGCATTTAAGGGTTAAGTAAAAATAACAAAAACACAACAAAATGGGAAATACGAAATGGAAAACATAAAAATAAAAACTTTTTTCAAGTATTAATAAAAACTAGAATAGTATATTGATACTAAAATAACACTGGTTCACACCAAGTACAATAATTATAACAATAATGAAAAAAAAACCTTTCTGAATTTAAAAAAAAAACAGCATTTAAAGTTGATGAATGATAACATTGACAGCAAATCAGAATCCATGTGTGGATGCTATTCATCATTATTTATAACTAGTTATCATATAGTTATCATTCTTGGTGTAAACAGTAAGGATGCATTAAATTGATCAAAGGTTAGAGCTAAGACATCTATAAATTTACAAATAAAATTCAAATAAATGCGGTGCTTTGCCATCACAGGAATGAATTCCATTTTGAATAAATTAAAAACAGAAACCAGTTTATTTTTAAATTGTAATAATACATCAATATTGCTGTTATGCTGCATTTTTTTTTATCAAATAAGTGTAGCTTTGGTGAACATAAAACAGACCTCAAACTTTCTAACAGTACTATATATACATACACATATACTGTAATTTTATACATTGTATCTCAAAATGTACCTGTCTTTTTTCCAGGTGTGCCTTTGGTGTATGAGTCATTTAACTGGCGTCATGGTGTGTTTGTGGGTGCAGCCATGAGATCATCCACAGCTGCTGCTGAACATAAAGGTACAAACTTTTATTTCTCCATATGATAACAGTACACAATTGTGTACACTATATTTAAGCACTTAGTGATAAACTGAACAAAAGCTTACACTGATCATGCGTCCTTTCTTCGGCTACAACTTCGGCATTTTCTTTAGGTAAAGTAATCATGCATGACCCCTTTGCCATGCGTCCTTTCTTCGGCTACAACTTCGGCGACTACCTGGCCCACTGGTTGAGTATGGAGACACGTAAGGGCCCCACACAACTCCCCAAGATCTTCCACGTTAACTGGTTCCGGAAAGATCAGAAGACCGGCTCTTTCCTGTGGCCAGGGTTTGGAGAGAACGCCCGCGTCCTCGAGTGGATCTTCAAACGATGCGGCCGTACCAGTGAAGAGGAAGCTGCCACCAAAAGCATTGTGGGATGGATTCCACAAAACGGTGCCATAAACACAGAAGGCCTGGGTGGGAATATCGATATGGGTGCCCTCTTTGACCTGCCCAAACCCTTCTGGCAGAAGGAAACACAGGAGCTTCGGACCTACTTCACCCAACAGGTTGGAGCTGATCTACCTGCACAAGTGGAAGGAGAGCTGAGGGGGCTTGAGGAGAGAGTGAGGGACTGAACAGACGCTACATTACATTGATGTGAGTAGAGTTGAGGTGGAGGTAACTGTTTTAATGTGACTGTTGCAATGCAGTGGACGCTGCACCTGAGAAACGCAAAAACAAAAGGTTCACTAGATGCCATCAGTGGTATCAGTACCTAGGTGCCTTATTTTATCTTACAGTAGAAGCTAAAAACTCTATTTAATGTTTACAAGCTATGTCCCAAAATGCCTTTTAGATTATTTTTCTGTTCAAACAAGACCACATTATAAATTCAATATATATGTATATGTATATATAATGTTTGTGAGTACACTACATAAAATATGTTGATTTTGAGCAAAGAGATCAGACATGTCGTTAAGGACAGCACCAGTACCGGTTACTTAACGAAAGCTTAATTTTTATTTAAAGATATAGGGCTGTCAAATGATTAATCACGATTAGTCACATCCAAAATAAAGTTTTGTTTACATAAGATATGTAGTGTATAGGGTATATTTATTATGTATATATAAATACACACACATAAATTATAGTATTTAGAAAATATTTACATGTATATACATTTATATATTTATATTCTTATATTTATATAATATATAAATATATTTTATATATAAACAAACATATTCCTTCTTAAATATATACATGCAGTGTGTGTTATTTATATATACATAATAAATATGACACAGTATGCACACATAATTATTTGGTAAACAAAACTTTTATTTTGGATGTGATTAAGTGATTAATCATTGACAGCCCTAATTTAAAGATATGCCTTTTATTACTGGAATATGATTGATATGATTCAGGTTGAGCTAAAGGCTGGAGGATCTGGACCAAAGAACACAGACAAGTCTCAGTCCTTGAATGTGTGCAAGGTTTTACATGAGCTGACTGAATAAATACAAACTCTAAATCAAACCTTGTTATGTTGCGTCGCTTGATTTTCTTACAGAACACAGTGTGCAATAAACACTCATTTATAAAAAAGATTATACTGATATATATATAATAGTATATATATATATATTATATTATATATATATATATATATATTAAATATATATAAAACACACTGAATTTTATTTTGTTAATAAAAAAAACTTGAAATAAACAAAAAAATATAAAAAATATAAAAACATTATAATTAAAAACAAAAACATTAACCTTAAAAAATTTAAAAATTTACGAAATTGATATTTAAATGCTTAGTTTTATGATCAAATCTCTGAAGTTTTAATTGTGTAATTATATTTAAAATAATAATTCTAAATTAATTATTAAAAATAATTATAGAAATAATTATTTAATTATAATAAAATGTATAATGTCACACACGATTAAAAAAAACATTCACCAAAAAATACTGTAAATGTACATAATACATGATTTTCAAAAAAAAAAAAAAAAAAAAAAAAAAAGATTTTCAAAAAAAAAAAAAAAAAAAAAAAAAAATGTAAGTATGGATAATCAAGTAAACCTAAATGCTGAAATATTACAACAATATATAAGTTCTTCTTACAGTTTATAAAAATCGTCAAAGATTTCAAAGCATGTGTGCCATAACCCGAATGTGGACACTTTTTAGAGGGATTTTAGGTGGCCTTTTACATATTAAAAAAGTATTAACTATCAATCAGACGACAGAAGGCACATAGTAGATTGTGTAAAGTAGGTTCTTCAGCAAAGTTTTGATCATGTTGATATTGTGGAATGCTTAGAAATTCATGTATTAAGTATGATATATGATACAGCTACATTTGACTTTTGAATCTGAACATTAATACAGTCATACAGTGAATATCAGCGCTGTGAGCATAGAAATTATGGAAAATATATCTCATACAACGGCATTAAATTAAATGATTAATATTATTATATATAATAATATTTTTTTGCTATTCCTGAATGTATTCTGAAACTATTAAAATCTCTATTATAACAGTGACTGCATCTAAAGGTCTTCACATACTATGGCGAAATCCAGTGCTTACCACAGAGAAACTCTTGTGCTTATTTTAGCTAGTGCTGCAACCCCCCCCCCGGACATACTCCATGTTGCAATAGAAAGCTAAATTTACCTCATACTAAAACAAGAGCAAATCTCCTCCTGCACATCCAGCAATAATGGGTCCTCCACCCTGTTCTGAAATACAAAATGATACAAGATTTTTAATTTAAATGTGAGTTTTACGGTATTTCACATGATTAGACCAGTAATTGATTGTTAGCGACATACACAAATACTTAAGGTCTGAATGAGTGAAGAGATTTCCTGAGTTATACATTACTGATTCTTGAGAAGTGGGACAAAACAGGGTGCAAAACTGAAAAAAAATAAAATAATAATAATAATAATAAAATCTTTGTACTCTCACAAATAAACTACATTTATGTATCTTATATGTAATAAGCTACTGAGCTATGGTTTGACGCAACCTCCTAACTATTTTTTTTCCTCTTCGCAGTGGGACATAGTTAAATTACCAGTGCCTCTTTTAAACAGCCAAGATGTTTTTACTTTCAAAACACATTCTCCCATTACTCATACACTTTATATACATTTGACTCAACAGTTCCACAATAAATATAAAATGAGTCATAATTAAATTTTATCAAAATATTCATCTGATGGGGGTGACACATCAATTCACTGTTGAAGAAACCGCTTTATTTTTGTAGCATTTAACTATCAAAATAGATTGAATCAGTCAGTTTACTGTATTAAAAACAAACAACAACAAACATTCTGTGCGTATGTTATGTTTTCAAAGCGTGTTATCAGAGCTCACATTTAACGTAATTTTGAATATACTGATTATTGGAACAACAATGATCTATTTTCTCTAATCCTCAGAACAGTATGTCTGCTGGTGCAATCTGGCATCATTGGGCCATCACCACCGATCAGAAAATCTTACGGTCTTGAGTGACAAATTTGCCATTTCTTCCATACAAAACTACTTTCACTGAGTTCATGGCAGTAGCCATTTTTTTTCTTTTAATGCTATGGTAATAGAACCCTGGAAGGGTTCTTCCATAAATTTTCAGGAGGCATTTATAGAGGTCTTTTAATTAATCATTTAACCACACTCATGGTACTGGATCACACAAAGGAAGGAGACAAAGAAGAAGGAAATGCAAAGAAAGGGAAAGGGCGAAAAGGGGTGGTGTTGTTAATAAATGAAATATCAACACAACTACTGAGTTTCTGGGGCCCCAGATTTCTCTCCAGTGATCCTGACCAGAACTAAACTCAGCCATAAATCAAACCCTTTTATATGAAATGTGCATTTATCATAAAGTAATAATTGTAATAAGACCGACCGCTAAAAAACTGAATATAATAATTATCATTTTATAATAAACACATTCAAATTAACAAAACAATCCAAACCAATTATGATTACCCAACTACATTTCCCATAATTCCGACGGCAAAGGATATAAAGGACAGTCAGGAAATGCAGCACTCTTTTACGCGAACAGGCCTTTGTTCCATGCCTGCAGTTTTATGGATCCCAGTTCAACACAATCAACTAAGTAAGAATACACAATCATTCAAACAATTTAATAAAGAAAATGTTAATCCATATCTTTGTCAAGTTGTGGTTTTATTCAATCACTAGCGTGCACTCGAGTAATGAATTGTCGTGTTTGCTCTTTGATCTTTAATGCGTGCATAAAGGACAACATGCACCTCTTTAAAGGGATACTCCACAGCAAAATGAAAATTTTGTCATTAATCACTTACCCCCATGTCGTTCCAAACCCATAAAAACTTTGTTCGTCTTCGGAACACAATTTAAGATATTTTGGATGAAAACCGAAAGGCTTGAGACTGTCCCATAGACTGCCAAGTAACTAACACTATCAAGGTCCAGGAAAGTATGAAAAGCATCGTCAGAATAGTCCATCTGCCATCAGTGATTCAACCATAACATTATGAAGCGACGAGAATACTTTTTGTACATAAAGAAAACAAAAGTAACAACTTTATTCAACAATTCCTCTCCTCTGTGTCTCTCCAAATCAGCGTATCGCCATTTTGACAAATCTGAGCAGAACGCAGGCGTCGTACGCTCTTCTGTGTCTGCCACGTTGTGCTGATGCGCTGTTTGGTTTCAAACCAAAGCGTAAATACAGAGCGGCAACTTCCCGCTCTCTCTTGTGAAGCCAACAAGGAAGTGACTAAAACTGCAATTCATCGACTGGCTGCTTGAGGCTGGCTGCAAAAGGGAGTCAGTCCCATAGACTCCCCATGTTAAAATGCCCAACTTTACAGCAGAAAAAACATGTACAGCCTGGTTCAAAAAATGATTTTGGTCTATATAGCTAATTTTGCCCTTCATGACAACTGTGATGGTGGTGAATTTTTTTATAACTCAATCCGTTTAAATTATATAAGCCTTAAAGTTTCTGCATAATTAAGGGCGTGACCACTTGAGTGACAGGTGGATTGCCACTGCTGACTCTGCTGTTGAGCTAGGTGGGCGTGGCTTTAGCAACCAACTCTCGCCTTTTTGTCCATTTTTGATTATCCGGGAGAGTCGCGCGGTGACGCACCGCCAAGATGGCGATGGCCCGCTCTGCACACTTTGAGCTTCAAAAACGCTCTTTACGAGTCTATGGGTGACGTCACGGACACTACGTCCATGTTTTTATATAGTCTATGGTAAATACATGTAAAAACATATCTTTGTGGCGCGGCTAGATGCTACCTGTGTAGTAACTTTGTGCAATGAAGCAGCGAAAAGATTAATTGACTGATCAAAAGGGAATTCAGTATGATAAAGCTTGCACTGATTTGTTTGTTCCTGATTTGTCCGCGTTGTCTTTTACTGTTTCGGCAGAGGAACTTGGAAAAGAGCAGCAAGCTGATTTGTCTTTGTATGAGCTTTTCCAGTGTGCTGTCACTCCCACAGAAATAAGTAACCTTGCTTGTGGAACTTTTGTTAGTGATGAAGTGTTACTGAGGAAATGGATTGATTCCTCACAAAGGTGACTTGGTTGGGGATCCTGTCTTCCAGGTAGTTGTTCCTGTTAAGTTTCGACATACAGTGATCGAAATTGCACATGATCAATTAGGTCATCAGAGCGTGCGTAAGACTTATCTATATAAGACTTGATCGCTTGCTGCAATATTTATCTTGCCCGTGTCTAAAATGAGACATCTCTATTTATATCAAAAAAGACCTGCCAGCTAAACAGTAAGCAGAATCAACTGTTGAAACCTGCACCTCTGAAAACAATTCAAGCTGTTGGTGAACCTTTTGAACATCTCATTGTTGATTATGTAGGGTCACTTCCTCATTTTAAGTCAGGAAGCAATTATTCGTTTACTGTAAAGTGTTTGAACACGCGTTTTCCGGCAGCAAATCCATTATGTAGTGTTACATCGCGTTCTATTGTGAGAGCGTTAACTAAATTTTTATCTGTCTTTGGAATTCCAAAAATCATCCAAAGTGAACAAGTTCCAAACCTGACTTCTCATTTTTTTCAGCAGGTTCTGAAACAGCTGCACATTAAGCATAATCAATCTATTGCGTACCACACACAAAGTCAGGGTGCATTGGAGAGATTTCATCAGTCCTTAAAATCACTTCTTCGAGCGTATTGTGTGTAGTCAGATAGAGATTGGGAAGAGGGTTTACCCTGGATGAAGTTAGCCACTCACAAAGTAGTACAGGAAAGTACGGGCTGGTAAATTTGCGGAGCCTCTGAAAAATTTGGGATCGCATGTTTTGGGGTTTAAGAATCGACTCATTCAAGAAAGAGAACTCGCAAAAGTTAACCTTGAAAAACACCAACAAAATATGAAGCAATTGTATGACCTTACAGTCGAACGTCGAGTCTTTGAATCAGGAGATCAAGTTCTGGTACTCCGGCCAATAGTATATTTTCCTTTTGAATCCAAATTTGATGGCCCATTTGTTGTGCAATGTAAGCCGAGTGATGAAAATTATAAAGTTAGAACTTCATCACAGAAAATGTCAGTTAAATGGTACCATGTAAACTTATTAAAACCATACTATGAAAATGAGACTAAATCTGTAATGAATCAGACATCTGTGCATTCAGTACTTTCTTCCGTATCTGTTAGTGGGGGTAAGGTGCGTTTAGTGGGGAGGAAGAGGAGACCATTTCACCTGATGATTATGTGTTCTGGGATGCTTAAAAAATTCTGAATCCTTGCAGAACTTAACCCTCTGGAGTCTAAGGGTATTTTTGGGGCCTGGAGAAGTTTTGTCATGCCCTGACATTTGTGCTTTTTTCAGTTTCTTTATAAATATCTAAATGGCTAAAGTCTAATCTCACTGTAATCAGCACAAACTGGGCTATAATAATATGTGAGCAGCATGTATGTACATGATTGTGTTTTTGAGAAAAAAAATCTTATGCGTGGTTAGTGAAAAACTTAAAAATGTTAAATCACTTAAAAAAGGAAATAAAACACATACAGAACATTGGTTCCCGGGACTTTTGAGAACTGGAGCTTGTAGCCTATAATTTGTTTTTCTAAATGATGTGAAAATCATCTTGTTTACTCACTTACAGAAAACAATATATTGATTTTAATTTTCTAAGACACTTTGTTGGTAAAAGTCATATGCGAGTAGGCGTCAACTATCATGAATTCACACCTGAGAAGACAAAGGCCTGCATAATGAGGCTGCATAATGAGCCATTCAGTCAGCTGTGTCACTGAGAGGGATGAGTTACAAGAAAGAATGTGAGGACAAAATAAATGTATATAATTTTATGTTTGTAGTTTATTTAGCATATATTTAAAATTATCCCAAAACATAATTTAATATTCACTTGTGAGTGCAGTTAATAGTCTATTAGGAACAATCAAAGCTGACTTTGAAACTGAATTTTTGCATCATTACTCCAGTCACACAATCCTTCAGAAATCCTTTTAACAATCTTATTTTCTACAAAAACATTTATTGTTATTATTATCATTATTATTAATGTTAAAAAAGGCTGAGAATATTTTTTTCAGGTTTTTAGGGGGGATAAATTGAAAGAACAGCATTGTTTATTACATTTGTTACAGTTACATTTAATGGTACATTTATATTATTTACATCAAGCTTTTGAATGGTATAGTAGTGTATATTGTTATTGAAACTTCATATTTCACTTGATTATACATTTAGTCAGGAATTATAGTTTGGAAAAAGTCTAACTAGTAAAATGTTAACACGTTATGTGAAAACTAGTAGAAGTATATAAATAAATAAAAAAGACTTACTCATGTTTATGATCTCTGCTGAATAAGTGCTTCATTCTTTTTTTCTGAGGAAATCCAAATCTCAAATCCTCAACCACATTACATCTTTTTGGGGTGAATTATGTCTTATTCCTCTCATCGCGAAGCAAACAGTAAAATAAAAAAAACTTGAACAGTCTCGCTGCATTGTCTTCTGTTGTGTGGGCATATTCAAGCCGCGCGCTTCAGTCAAACATTATCATCTCAAAAGCGCGTTCAGCGCGGGGGCGTCGTCGCATTAGAAGATAATGAAGGGAGACGTGAAAAACAGACATCGCGTTGTTTTCATATGGATTACTTTATCACAGAATATTTTTTTTTTCGGCAGCACTTGTTTAGTTTAAAAGTAGACATGTCAGGCTTTCTATAGATATCTCTCTCATGTCTCTTCGTTGAGTATTCACTGAGTTAGTTCATTTTAATTACGCGTTTATAACTGAAGATCAGTGCAGACAAAGGCTACAGACAGCACTCCTTGTTTGTTATCTTTATTTTATAAGTGCACAAAGTTTTGTTGATATTATGTCTGTGTACAAAAAAAAGACCCTTTACAGATTCGATTGATGTATTGCTCTTATCTGTACGATCAAAACTGAAAGTGTAATTTAAGTTCTTTTCGGGGTTATCAGGAGAAAATACCCCAAAACGCGTATACGCGTTAATCGACTTCAGAGGGTTAAGGTTATACAGCTTCTCACCAATAGATGAGTCCCAAGCTGGTCTGCCAAGTCCAAATTGAATCTGCCCACAGAAGTGCTTTACCTTGCAGTTGAGAAATTACGAATGCTACCTTGGATCTCTCGGTTGGGTACAAGTTGCATCTCCAGGACCAGCAACAGGTTGCATCTCCAGGACCAGCGACCATTGAAGAAGAAAACCGCTGCAATCCTCCGCCGAACCAGAGTAGGGCGCCGGCCTGGCCATGGGACTGGCATGCACGGCAGGTGAGGAAGTGCTGGCGTTGTTGGCGGAAGTGCTCGCTGGTGTTGGGGATGCGGGTAGAGTGGTGAGTATCCGACGTAATACATCGACCAGGTCTTGGAAGGAGTCCGTGAGGCTCATGCTTGTGCCGATCGGTGTTGGTCCAGTCTTCTGTTACGGAATACCCAGGAGGCTGAGGATAACAGAAAGACAGTTTTATTCAGGCACAAGCAGAGGAGCGGGTAGTGCTGGGAAAAGTGATGTGGAGACTGGCAGTGATGAATGGATCCGTAGTAGAGGAGTAGAGACGACAAAGGAGGGAGGTGTACCACACACACGCACGGAAAGGTAAGACCTTGTTGCGAATGAGACCGGATGCTGACTGAGTGCGTGTGTATGGTATTTGTACTGCAGAGGTGATTGAATTTTGATGAGGGTCAGGTGGAAGTGCTCAGTACTCAGGTGAGGGCGTGCGCTGTGATTGAATGGAGGTGGAACCTGGAGTGTCTGTAACACTTTGATGGCTCCACTATACCCCATTTGTTGCATCAATGTCACCTCATCTTCAAAATCAGTCAGCAATTTTTCAGGGATGTGGTAACTCATTTGTTTCGGCTGAGCATTTTCTTTAAGCATGATTCTACACTTTATCAGTTTGGTGTAGCCTGGCTGATTTTTTAACTCTAGATCACATAATTGAAATCTTGTTTTTTTTTTTCTCAAAATTGTTGAGCTAGCTATTTTACAGAAAGATGGTTAAGATCAACGGGCTGCAAATGTTGACTACCAGGTAAGTATTGTTCTTCTGCCTCTTCCTCATCCTTAACCAGTCTGATTAAATTAACAACTGCGCTTACACTCTGTGGGAACCATTTCTTCAACAAATTAATGTGCAACACCTGATGTAAAGCATCACAAGAACTTTTTGACCCAGCTCGAAAGATCACGACTTTGTCTTCCTATCATACCTTGTTTTTTTTTGTCTTTCTGCATTTCTTTCAAATGTGTAGAAGCAAATTTGGTCATTTATTGCAATTTTTGTCTCATGGCTAACACATAATCGATTACAATGGTTTTAGTTGATGTCCCTGAATTCCCCTCCACAGTTGTCTCACCAGGAACAACTAATTTCCAAAAAACATCCACAAAACACAAAACCCGCCCAACAACTTCGGTACTAAACTAAAACCAAACAAAACTTCCAATCCCAACAGCACACATAACTGATGCGGGTAGAGTGGTGAGTATCCGACGTAATACATCGACCAGGTCTTGGAAGGAGTCCCTGAGGCTCATGCTTGTGCCGATCGGTGTTGGTCCAGTCTTCTGTTACGGAATACCCAGGAGGCTGAGGATAACAGAAAGACAGTTTTATATTCAGGCACAAGCAGAGGAGCGGGTAGTGCTGGGAAAAGTGATGTGGAGACTGGCAGTGATGAATGGATCCGTAGTAGAGGAGTAGAGACGACAAAGGAGGGAGGTGTACCACACACACGCACGGAAAGGTAAGACCTTGTTGCGAATGAGACCGGATGCTGACTGAGTGCGTGTGTATGGTATTTGTACTGCAGAGGTGATTGAATTTTGATGAGGGTCAGGTGGAAGTGCTCAGTACTCAGGTGAGGGCGTGCGCTGTGATTGAATGGAGGTGGAACCTGGAGTGTCTGTAACACTTTGATGGCTCCACTATACCCATTTGTTGCATCAATGTCACCTCATCTTCAAAATCAGTCAGCAATTTTTCAGGGATGTGGTAACTCATTTGTTTCGGCTGAGCATTTTTCTTTAAGCATGATTCTACACTTTATCAGTTTGGTGTAGCCTGGCTGATTTTTTAACTCTAGATCACATAATTGAAATCTTGTTTTTTTTTTTTTTTCAAAATTGTTGAGCTAGCTATACTACAGAAAGATGTTTAAGATCAACGGGCTGCAAATGTTGACTACCGGGTAAGTATTGTTCTTCTGCCTCTTCCTCATCCTTAACCAGTCTGATTAAATTAACAACTGCGCTCACACTCTGTGGGAACCATTTCTTCAACAAATTAATGTGCAACACCTGATGTGAAGCATCACAAGAATTTTTTGACCCAGCTCGAAAGATCGTGACTTTGTCTTCCTATCATACCTTGTTTTTTTGTCTTTCTGCATTTCTTTCAAATGTGTAGAAGCAAATTTGGTCATTTATTGCAATTTTTGTCTCATGGCTAACACATAATCGATTACAATGGTTTTAGTTTGATGTCCCTGAATTCCCTCCACAGTTGTCTCACCCTCATTTACGAATTTGCAAAACACATCCACAAAACACAAAACCCGCCCAACAACTTCGGTACGAAAGGGAGTTGTTTCAAAACTTCCAATCCCAACACCAGACGGAACTGATGCTGAAGAGATTTCCATCTCGTCTCTTGTCAAACTGCCTCTTGTGCTTGACGTGCCTCTCTCTCTTGATGATCTCACATAAACCGTTAAAACAAGCTCTTTTTCATCATTAAAAAACATTTCTACCAGAAAGCTTAAAAGTATTCATTTATAAAACCAATACAAAGAAAGGCCAGAAAGTGATAGAGGCCACAATAAGCCAGATAGTGATAAAGGCCACGATAGGCCAAGTATTGATAGAGGCCAAGATAGGCCGCACAGAGATAGAGGCCATGATCGGCCACAGGAGGAAACGCCCTGATAGGCCTTAGTGGAATATGCTCCAATAGGCCTTAGTGAGGACAAGGCCCTGATAGGCCTCAGTGAGGCAAAGGCCCCGATAGGCCTTGGTGAGGAAAAGGCCCTGATAGGCCTCAGTGAGGAAAAGGCCCCTATAGGCCTCATTGGGAATGGCCCAGATAGGCCACAAAGAAAGGCCACAAAGGCAGTGGAGAATAGGCTTAGATAGGCCACAGATGGAGATGCCCAGATGGGCCATAGTGAGAAAGCCAAGAGGCCGTAGAATGAAATGCCTTAGTAGGCACAGAGAGAAAGGCCCCGATAGGCCATGAGAGAAAGGCTACCCAAGTAATGTGAAGCCTCAATACGCCATGTAAAGTGAAGGCCCGATGGGCTGCAATTACATTGATAGCCCGAGTATGTTTCTATAAACTATGTGATGTGAAAGCCCCGTGTGTTAATGACCACGATAGGCCATTGTATGTGAAAAGCCATGATAGACTGGACATGAGGAGCATGTGAGAGGTAACCACCACCAGTAGTTTTCTAAGAGTATCATACTGTACCTTGAATATTACGTGAAATAGTTTAGAGTCTGATCATGTACATAGCAGCTTGATGGCGAGGAGACTGCGGAGGAGACTGCGAAGTCTCCAGGCCAGGACCAGCAGACTGAAGGACAGCTTCATCCATCAGGCTGTCAGGAAGCTGAACTCGCTCCCGAACTTGCCCCCCCGTCCCTCTTCTGCCTCAGGCACCACTGGACTATGAACCCCCCCACCCCAGGTCCTTCCACCCCCCCTCCCTCTAACATACGATGTCATGCACCAGTCACTTTGTGCAGCAGTGGTCTGCTCACTACCTCATTCACTCATTCACCATGGAACTGACATCATTCTACCACCTCATCAGTCAGTTTAATAAAATAACTGCTCTTGAGCCCTGTTGTCACTTTGTCACTTTGTCACTTTTAATCAGACTGAATAAGCTATTTTTTATGCACTAAAAATCTTTTTATCTGCACTGTTTGTTCACTGGTTTGCACTCTATCTGCCATGTGCCTTGCGCTGCTTTTATTTAACCTTATTTTTATTTTATTTTTCTATTATGTCTTTTTTTACATTCCCTTATTGTATAGTTTTTATCTTATATTTTATATTTGATCTAGATTTTTAGGCTCTACTGTTAGTGTTATCTGTATGCACCGGGGGTCTGAGAGTAACGCAATTTCGATTCTCTGTATGTATGTACTGTACATGTGGAAGAATTGACAATAAAGCAGACTTGACTTGACTTGACTTGATGGCGGATTACAGGAATTCTAAACCATCGGATTGTGTTAGAGAGGCCATTAGTTTAGGTTAAATGATAGAGGTAGTATTAGGGTTCTAACAGCAACTTAAGAAATAGCATATACTGTACACAGATACATAAACATTATTTAGGCTAGAATCCTGCACGCACTCGATATAACTCCATCTAACTGCCTGAACCCACAGAGGAACCTATCCCCCCAAAACAGAAAATGAGCCAGATCAGCATGACCCCTTTATGGGGCCCTAAGCAGAATTTTATTTGGGGGCCCCTCGGTGTCGTTGAATGCAAATTTTACTGGAGGATCCCCAGCAAAAAAACATGTGTTTTACCCCCCGGAATGTGATTTTTACTGGGGGACCCCTCTCGAACCGCGATTGGGCTAGTTTTGGCTAATTTGAGTATCAATTGGGCAGGTTTTGTTGCTAAAACCTGGCAACCCTGGAAAGCACTCAGAACTCCGCCAATGTTTCACATCCTCTGCCGAGAAAACTCCAACACCTGTATATATGGCAACCCTACCAAACAACCGCAAACATTCACCGCGATGCCAGAGCAATGCTAATCATAGTGTACATCTTGAGAGGAATGTCGAACTCGCAATCGTTTATAGGAGACAAACTTAACTATACACAAGCAACCCAGGGAAAGTCAGGCAATAAGTCAGGCGACAGTTTGAGCAAAAACAACAGCGGCAGTATCTGCAAACACAAAGAGGGGTGAGTAGAGGGCTTTTATATTACTTGTGTTGAGTGCTGATTGGCTAGATCTAATTGTAATATGTGACAGGGCATTAAGTCTTCCTAGTAGAACTTGCGCTGACGCTCCCATTTCTATCCATTTTGTAGCATATGAATGATTGAACCTTTCTCTGTGGACACAGAAGACAATAAATGTCATAGATTTGATATAATAGTGATAAAATTAAACTGAAAGGGATAATTGTGTAAAATATTCTATTATTTATCCTTCATAACATTTACAATTTATTTTTTTAAACCTAATAGTAGTTACAATTGCTGGACATGTTTTGTCCCATATCTCAAGAATCAGTGACATGCACGATTTTTAAACGGCAACAAAATCTCAAAAAAGATGAATCATTCAGGAAGGAAACATTTTGGAACAGAGTACAAGCACACTCTCTTATTATTTCTGCCATAAATAACTTAGTGAATCATCACTCAAAAAAGATGAATCATTCAGGAAGGAAACAGCTAGAGCAAAACGGTCTAATAGAGATTTTTTTTTGTTTACAGAATCTGAACCCACTGAGCAGTCACGGGGAATAAGACTTGCTAATACAAAAAAAATTTCACAACACAACATCTCAACCTCTGGCTGAGCATACTATCTGTCTTTTTGCCCTAGCAGTACACTATTATTAGGCAGATTATTAGGAAATGCGATTTGCAAAGATTCATTAAAAAAACCTTACACCCACTTCTTCTGTTGGTGAATATATATCAAAAACTAACAACAGAAAACATAGACAAATTTAGATAGATAGGGGGCGCATTCCCTTCAAAAACAAACGTAATCTTCAATGGCTCAGATGTCGGGGGTAAATGATGACTGCTATGTTTATTGTTACATCCAACAACAGAACACCTCAATCACTATGGAGCCATTCTTGTCTACCCCTGCACCGGCTCCGAAACAATGGCGGACTGATGACAGCTGTCCAGTCTGTGCTGAAATGCTACTGTCAATCAAACTATCATGGGAGGGCCTGTTTTTGTGACGTCGTACAGACAAGCATCTGAGATCGGATCGATCTGAGAAAGGGGTAAAGATTTTAGTAGATAAAAAAAAAAAAAAAGATTTTTATCATTACAGGTTTGCTGTATACACACACTGCCAACACACATTTCAGTTAAAACAACTTGTAAAAGTGCATGTAGCATCCGATGATCCCTTTAAAAAAGTTAGTGCAATACATTATATAAATATCTGGTGCAATAGATTAACAAATAAATAAAACAAATAAATATTGCAAAAACTGTGTGAAATTTATTCACTTATTGTCCAAAAAAAAAAAACATTAAAATAAATTCTGTGCATTAGTGTAGCATATTAGATATTCTGCTGTCTATGATGACATCAATAATAATAATCAAAGGAAGAGAAGCCATTGGAAGAGAGCTGAGCTGGATGATTACAACACTGAATCATCAATGAACTGACTTTAGCTGGAAAAATTACTCTGTCATTGTCTTCTTGCGTTACTGACAAACTGTTTTCCTGTTTGACACTGTAAAGCTGGTTGACACAATCTGTATTATATAAAGCGCTATATAAATAAGAGTAATATTAATGCTAAGAGAAAAATAACTCACTACTCTTGATACTGAAGACACTGTTTATTGCATGCAATGTGTTTTTTCTTTCTTTATTAGGGAATATTTTCTTATGTTTTGAAGCTCTATTGCTCTATAAGCTCTATAAGCTCTATAAGCTCTAAGATCACTGAACTTTTAATGTCTTTGAAATCTTCATGCAGCCTTAGACATTCTAATGTAATAAAACTATTTCTTCTGTAACTTTTGAGAGAGCTCTGTTGAATTTGCATATGTGCTACTCACATCAGAACATGCATAGGCTAAGTTTATGTACGTGTAACAGCTAAAGCTAATTCTGTTTTTAATAGAGTTTCTAAAGGCTTAATTTAGACAATTTTATTCAAAAATCCTAAAAAAAAAAAAAAAAAAGTGACTTAAAACCAGCAATGTTGAATAGGGGTTGAATAATTATGACATAGCTGTGAAAAAAATCCTAAAAATATTACATTATATATTGACATTATCACTTTTAATATGCTACACTTTTTATAAAATCCTGGATCTTCAGTAAAGCTTGTATTTGTAAAGTACTGCAGTCTCTGAGGGGTGCAATAATTTTAATTGCAACTGTATATCTATATCTATGTATACCTATAGGTTTTGACTTACTATGGCAAAATCTATCACACTCATCACAAAGAGACTCTTTTGCTTGTTTTTTTTTTTTTTCTGTAGTTAATGTGCTGCAAACCCCCCAGATGTTAGCTATGATGCAACTGAAGAAAGGCTAAATTTATCTCATACTAAAAGAAGCGCAAAAAAAAAAAAAAAAAAAAAAAAAAAACTGAAGCACAGTTAGCAACTCCTGCCACACAGCCAACAATCATGGGTCCACCCTGTCCTGAGATACAATCAAATAATAGTGAATTTGAATTTAAATGTGAGTGTTGTGGTATTTCACATAATGGCATATATTTGACATATACAAATACAAATTAGGTCTGAATCTGTGAAGAGATTTCCCAAGTTATACATGCAAGAGACCATCACAAGATACATTTATGTATTAGTATGTTTATTTTATTGAAAAAAAAAACATAAAATGCCATCCTTCCGCTAGTAAAACATTCTTTGACAATGAACAGAACTGCCTTTTGGCACAAAACACTCAAAATAAATCTGTGCAATAAAATGAGTGCAGCCTAGGTCTGCTGCTATGATGTCTATGATGGCATACTGTAAATACATAATCAAGAGTAATAATGCTAAGAGAAAAAACACTGCTCTTTATTCTGAAGACACTCTTTGATTTTTGTATGTAATGTATTTTTTTTCTTTTTTTTTGTATTACTGACTATTAGCTTGTTTTGAAGCTCTAATTAGCTAAAAATTAAAACTTTGACTACATACAATTGGAATTAATTTATGTGTCAGTTTTCTGTTATTGTGTAAAACTAGCTATATATGATTTAAATGAGGTGATAACATTCCTTAAATTTACATAAAAACAGTTGGTTATGTCTTTGAGCACAATATATTAGTATATTAGATCTGTTAAACAGCATCTCTTGGATTTGGTGACAACACACTACTGACACAACTCAACCAGACCTCATTTTTCTCTTAATTTATTTTATTTTATTTTATTTTATTTTATTTTATTTTATTTTATTTTATTTTATTAAACATAATAGGACCCCTTTAATATTTTATTTATAAGATTATTTATATCTAATACCATACAATTAACCAGCATATAGATTATCAATATATTTAAGAGCACTATAAGAGCATTTAATATTATTCAAATTATATTCCTTGTAGCTGCTGGAGTCTAGAGTATTATTTCATTATTTAGACAGTGTTACACCATTCGTCAGAGATGTTATGAAGGGATTTGTGAAAATTTGATGACTGTCCATGGCTGACAAGTGCAACAGGTCTCTGCACAATAGCAAGATTTAAAGTTTAAATGAAGTTTATCCATTTGCTGAACACTGTTGATTTGTTGCTTTCTCTATGTCACTTGAATCTCAGCATACTCTGTCACTGGGCCATTGTTTGGGTGTTCCTTTGTCTTGTGGTCTGTCTGGAGTTTGGAGAAGTCAATCTCAGTATAGAGGAGATCATCGCTTTCTTTCTTCTCACCATTCTTGCTGATCACAATATCATTTTTAACATAGATAGCCATCATGCCTCTGTTTTTATCCTTAGCCTGAGGAAAAGAGGTGAGAATGTTTTTAAATGATTAGTTTTTTAATCGCATTCCTTCTGCTGTAAAAGAAGCATTGTTTGAGGAGATCCCACTGTAAGTGAAGTGAATTAGTCTTAAGAAAATTTGCAATATATTTTTTTTTTTTTACTTTTTTACAAATTACAACAACGTTCGGTGTGACTCTGTCTTTATTCAGCCGATTTGTTCATATACACAGATCCAATCAGGAGCCATTTATTTATTTATTTATTTATTTTGTGATTAAGTCACTGAATCATTCACTCAACTGGTCATTCACTCAATTGGTTTAAAAGCACTGATTCATTCCGGAATTAAACAGCTACGTTTTGAGACACAGCCATCCAACGGTTAATTCTGCTGTGGCTCTGTTTGGAACAAATTTTGTTATTGTGGACAAAACAGCTGGCATTTAAAATTTAAGTTACTTAATGTTAACATCTTGTTTATTGAACTATGCACCTGATCTTTCCCTGTGACATGGGCCTGTCTTGAAGCCTTTGTTCTGTTGCAAAAAAAAAAAAAAGTAAATATAAAACATAAATACATTCATAAATTATACGCACATGCAATTCATAAATACAACACTGCACACATGAACTACATTTCTGTTATTATATATTTACCTTATACAGTAAAAAAAAAATGCAGACAACAGAACAAAAGCCAAAAGTCCTCCTGTACAGCCATATATTACCAGATGAGAGAGTCCATTCTGACCTAAAATACAAAAGGATTACTGAAGAGTGTATTTCAAACAGTATTCATGAATCCATAATATATCTGAACATAAAAATACAAAAAAAGTGATTTATTTACTATCATCTGTGAGCTGGACATCTTCTGACGACTGTTTTCCATGTTTATTTTGTGCAGTGTAATAAGTATGATGCTTTATTACTTCTTAAAAAAATAATCTTCCTCCAACCAAGCAATAGTCTCCTCCCCACCACTTTACCACCAGTATTTAATTCATGTCATTTGATGGACTGGCTTTGCTTTTGCAGGTCAAAGTCACATTAGTGCCAACAGATGGAGTAATGATGATGTGAGTTTCTTTTGGAGGAACTTTAAGAAAAACACAAGCAAATACAGGGTTAACAATTGATATCTATTAATTTTATCACATCAAGGATGACGAGAAAACACAAAAGTACTCCAAATATCTTACACAGGACTTGTAGCGTGACGTTGCCTTCCACAGTTGAGTCATTAGGCGTATTTCTTGGATATGTAGCAGTGCAAGAGATGTTCTTTCTGTGATCTTTGTATGAAGCTTTGAAGGTCATGTATGAAAACACTGACTGGGTTTTATCAGGTTTCTCCTGTAACTGTGTTGTAATGCGAGCAGATTCATGTTGGTTAGACCAGGATATTGTAGGAGGTTGTGTGGGGCAGGGGGCTTCTGCAGAGCAGCTCAGATTGACTGTACTTTCCTCCATCACATACTGTGGCTTACTGAGTTTAAGTTCAGGAGGTTGGGGTGAGTCTACAAGGTAAGTGATGACAGACAGCATTAAGGAAAACTCCCATTGCTAAATAGTCATGTTAGAAGGTCAGGTTTTCACACTTGGGGTGAGGGTTTGCACATTTGCACTTGTAGATTGACTGTTTCACAAGGTAAAATCACTGCTACCAATATTTGAAATATTTTGTCTTTTATCTATATTATTACTATGTGTCTACATGCAAAAGAAATGCAACCCCTCAACTCTGAAGATATAGTTTTATAATGTTACAGTATTTTCAAAAAGTGCAGTTTGTTGACATGCATAGTATAAAACTGATTTAGTATCATTATATTTTGTAATTAACTCATATTTTAATTTCTTTTTGAAGACTGAAAAAAATCATCTTTGTGGTTTGGTGTGTAAATAGTCTGTTCAGATGAGATGACAATTACCTCTGACAATGATCTTCACAGTCTTGCTTGAATCAGATGAATTAGCTGTATTGGGGTTAAATGTTGGTCTGAACACATCTGGCTCCATTTCCAGTCTGAAGTAATAGCGGTCTGAATGATTCATCGTGATGTTATAGAAGACAGTGGTACAGTTCCTCTCATTGAGATCTCTAGTCATCTTTATGTCACTGAATCCTCTAATGATATTTTCACTACTATTAAAAGCTATAAAACTCTCTGTGCTATCATAGTGTGATTGGTTTTTCAGCCAGATCACATAAATAGATTCTGCCATCTCACGTTTGTCCTCAAAATTGGAGATGTTGAATGTGCAAGGAATCTGGACACAAGAGCCTGTCAGAGCTGTTACTGTCTGAGGCATCACTGCAGAGTAGATATAATCAGCTGGAAACATAAAACACATTAGTCAAACTAGAGACATAAAGAAATTAGCATTTGGTCTGTTAGTACACATTATAATCATAAACATCTTTATTCATAATGATGACAACGATCGACCAACCTGAGAGAGCTTGTCCCAAAACAAAGCTGATGAAAATAAAGGAAGTGATCTGGTTTCCTGCCATCGAGGTTCGTAGAGGGGATGACATTGGACTAAAGATTATCCACAAAAGAGTCCAAAACACCATCACAGTACATCAGTTACATCATTTAACAACCTTACTGCATTACTATATTTGTTGTCTGCTACTATGATCTATAAGGATGAGTTGCTACATTTTCACTGTTACACTCACGCAGATTCTGTACATAGTCATCTGATGTATTAAGTTTACTTATTTTATTTATCCACTGTAAAAAATATGCAACTTAACTCATCAGGCTGACCCACATTTACTATCGCATCAGTAAAAAGATTCATCTGTCAAAACATATTTAAATTATTTTCATTCACTAAATAATAGTTCTCTTAAAAACATGCATGAATACAGGTTATATACTAAATTATTTTCACACTGTGCCAAAACCAAAATACATTGATTTATGCTCAAAACATTTAGTAAGATAAATGGACTGGGCTTGAGTTACTTTAATTATCGGAAACTCACAGAAACTCACAGTCAGCTGAGAAGCTACTGAAAACTTTCACCCAAAAACAACTCAAGCTCCCACTTTCTGTTATTTAAAGACTCTGAAATTACTTACCAGGTTGGTTTTCAAGTTAAAGCCTATATATTATATGAACATTTTGTGTGAGAAAGAAATTGCAAGAATGAAATTTTGTTAACTTTACAACAACTTTCATTAATAAATCAATAACAAACATTATGTAATGCTTAACGGATCATTGGTTCATATATTCACATATCTAGAAACATGAAATAATGTGCTTGTTAATGTTTTCTAATAAATGTGTAAAACATTACCTAATAATTAACATTTCATGTAAATTAAAATGCTTACATGTATCATTAAACTTCTAATTCATATGATCATGCACATCTTTGAAAATCTACAAATGATTTTTACAGATGTTATAAAATGATTAAAAGCTTGTGTTAATGCACAACACCTTTGCTGCCTGTTGAGGTGTGAGACGGTAAGGTTAGGGACAGGTTTGGGGGTATGTTTAATTACCAAGAGTTAAGTAATCAACAATCAAAAAGTGTACAAGTTTGATTACCATGAGACAGGGAACACAGTTCAATCTGTTTATATTGACAAATGATAAATGAAGTATTTTCTTGAAAAAAAAAAAAAATGATGTATGACTCAAGGAATATTATGTTTAACCCTCATCCCTCCCTCCCATACCTTTAACAAAAGTGTCCCTCACGGGTCAAAATGACCTGAAGACCCTCAACGCCACAATTTTCTTTCAGTACTGATTTTTTTTTAAAAACCTGTTTTTTTTTTTTTTTTAAATCTAATTAATTATGTATTGATTTTTATTTTATTTATATTATATTCTGTATATTTCTAAGAAGAAGTTTGGTAAAGCAATTCAGCAAAAAACAAAACAAAAAAAAAAAAAATAAAAAATAAATACATAAGAGACAATTCCATCCTCAAATCATCCAAAAACCTTCAGATGGCTCTGAGTGGGGTCACTGAGTCTTTTCTGACGGCCATCTGGTGAAAAAAAAGGTCATAAAAATTGCATTTTATGTTACTGCCACTAGAGGGGCTCTATAAATCCGATGGAGATTCTTAACTGAGGAGCCCCTACATGTGAAACCTTAAAATTTTGGGATATTAAGGCTTCGGATTGGTTGATAACATTCAATATTATATTGAGACCTAAAAAAATAGCTCTATTGTGTGAAAAAACATTACAAATTTAAACGTAATTATAACAGAAGAAAGTATGGAAAATCCATACACTTTCATAAATCTGTAAGATATATGTAATATAAATAATATACAAACATCTTAAAACGATATAAACTGATTATGGAGGGACCTAAACCTGCAGATATTAAAAAATAAATAATATATAGATAAATAAATAAAGGTAAATAAAAGGAAAATAAATGAAATAAACTGATGTGATAATGTGTCATTTTGTAAATAAATTTTATTCCTGAATTATATTGTAAATTAACCCTTTTCCCGTTATGTATTTCTGTATTTATTTTGCTGTATTTATTTTTTATTCTTTTTAACTTTTATTTACTTGATACTTTCATTCAGGGGTTGATGTTAGCTCTATTTATGTTTAAATGTTATTTTATCAATCCAATATTTAATAATTAATTACCAAATCCATCAAATTCATTAAATTCAATAATTAATTAATCATTTATTCATTCAGTTACTTATCCTCGTAGTTACATCAAGCCAGCAAGCCCGGAACCCATCAACATCGTCGATGAGTTTGTAGGTTGATGACGCTACTAGACAACCGGTGGAGGTTTCTAAGGCTAGTCTTCATCTTGTAATCACAGAGAAAAGACTCGCAAAAGCATTGTGAACATAAGTTTATCATGAAACCAGTGTCACTAAATGTCTCTACAGTCTACTCAGCCTCACAATGCTTTTTGGAAACGCGACCCACTGGCATATAGCTGGCTTGGCACTGGACGCTAGATATGCCCAGTTTAGGGACAATCTCTAAGGTTACATACACATTTGGTATATGCGTTAGATTTTTATATTTATAAAATAAACTCAAATCATACGTAAAGAATTACTAAGTATAAACCTAACCTATTGTAGATGACACTTTACCAGATTGGTTTTGTGAATGTAAGCTATCTTCTTAAATGCTATTGAAATTAGAACGTGTATACTACTGTCGTATTTAACTTTAGAAGAGTGGTCCCTGAATTAGCAATACCATGCGTTTAACATCAAGCCGACTTTATTCCGGTGGGTCAACGTTTCAAAAAGCATTATTGAGTAGAGCTGTAGCGGGGTAAGGCACAACAGTTGCACTCTAAAGCTTATGCTCACAATGCTTTTGGGAGATGAAGATTTTCTCTGTGATTGCAAAAATAGTGCGCCTAGAAACCTCGACTGAAAGTGTCTAGAGAGAGCGTCATCAACTTGAACAAATTGACGATGTTGATCAATTCCAGTAACAACTGATAATGACTATGAGGATAAATAACTGAACTCAAAATCACTATTAAATAATTCAACGCGTAAATAGGAATGTATTCCATATTGAATCTCTCAGTTGATCTGGCACATCGCATATAAACTCCGATCTCTATTATTAGTTTTAAGCGAACTTTATAAAAACGGAACTGGCTGACACCAAGAAGTAAGAGCGCTTGACTCTGTGAAACAACCAATGGAGTCACCGGTGCTCCACAAGACCGCATACCATATTTCCATGTTGCATGAAGACAATTAAAATGAAATAGATAAGTAAATAAATAGAACATCTGGAAATAAATACACGTTGGAATAAATAAATACATATACAAAATAAATAAATGCATGAATAAATACATTTAAAAAGAAATCAATAAATTAAATAAATGTGTACGAGCAGATGAATTATAAGTGATAAATACAACTTAAAAAAGAATAAAAATAAATATAAAATAAAGTACAGAAAAGAAATACGTCAAGGAAAAAAGTAATTTAAAATATAAATTCAGGATTAAAATTTTACATTACAAATAGAACTATTTTTGTTTTATCACATTTATTTATTTATTTTATATCTTATTACAATTGTTAATTTATCTATCTATCTATCTATCTAACATATTTATTTATTTATTTTTTAATTTAATGCAGTTTTGATCCTCCATAACGGATGAGGGTTAATGATAATGACAATAGCATGCACTAATATAAGTGTTGGGGTGGGATTAAAAGCATGTTTTGCACCCAAATTACAATGTCACATTATGTCTTACTTCAAGCATTGAGCTAAGCTTAACCCTTTACACAAACGCTTACATGAATAAAAGTAGCTAAAAGTCCAGTGCCAAAAAAATATTAGTAAATGTTTATAAACATTTACAAATTATGAATAATCTAAGCTTTAAATTGAATTTATGGCAAAAGCATGTGAACAAATGATGAATAAATTATTTTGTAAAGATGTGAAAATATGGTGAATTCCAGTCATTTGCAGGACACTTTTTGCCATCAAAAGGCTAACGTAAGGAAGGTCTGAATGATTAGTAAATGTTTATAAATATTTAGAATTGATGAATAGCTTCCCCTTTTAAGATTGGGTACTGCAGGCATTAACAATAAATGATTTAAGATGCTCAAATAAGTAGAGATCTACACAACAAACAAGACCAAATATGCAGTAGCACAGACTGTGGTTATTAGCTAATATGTGAATTGAAGTTTAATAACATTTGTAAGCATTCAACAGTACATCAACAAATAAGCTTGTAAATATTGTTTAATTTCTGTTAAAATCATTTGTAGGTTTTTAAAACACATTGAAAGTTGAATGATATTTGTAACCATTAACTAATGATCAGTTAAGCATTATATAATGTTTGTTAACAATTTATTAATTAAGCTTTTAATCACTGTAAACCATCTGTCAAAATAATTTGAAGATTTTTTTTAAAGGCATGATCATATGAATTGAAAGTTTAATGACATTTGTAAGCATTTAAATTTACATTTAATAATGATCTGTTAATAATGTTTAATAAGTTAATTAGTTAATATTAAGAAACACATTATCTCATATTTCTATATATGTGAATATATATTAAGTAGATGGCTAGGTAAACGTATATTTAAGGTTTCTAATTAATTACTCATAACAAGTTATTATAAAAGTCGTACCAAAAATGTCTTACCCTCAGAAAAGGAGTTAAACCCTTATAAGAAGTAGACGTCCTCTAAATTTTTCTCTTTGTTGCAACAGCCTTCTAAACATCTAACCGCTTCATGTTGGGACATTGCACTACACCCCCAATGTAATGCATTACAGGAACGATCTTTATAGGAACCATGACGTCACTATAGAATCTTCCTTTTTCTGTGTTTTTAAAATCATTTTACAAAGAAAAGGATTGTGATGATATTCCGCTGTCTGTTAATTATTAATTATTACGATTCATTATACACATAAACATGTCCTTGCACTGCTTCACCAACAGTCTAGCCTCAGTGACACTTAACACATATGTCATAGTTTAATCTGCATGAATTCATCCTGTCCGAAAAATCTGTCGTCGCAGGTGATGCTCCGAATGTAGCCTTACATTCTCAAGGGCCACAGCAAGCAGGTAAACCTTAAACTATAGTTTTAGCGCCTGAACAATAGCTTACACGTGTTGTCGAGTCGACGCGCCCAGCCATTTATGGAATCTAGGATTGTAGTTTAAGCTATATTTATAGACCATTTAAAGAAAATTAAGTGAAGCCCTCCTAAAATAGGCCTAGCGACATCTACTAAGTATGCATGTCTCACTTAATGAAATGCAAAACAAACATATGCCACTTGTATTTTAGTACACAAAACAGGAACTATGGAAAAGCCGTTTTTAACATTTAATGCTTACAACCAAGAGATCGAAATGATTGCATCAACTCTGCAGGTGGCTGTCATCGTGATTGCTCGTGATAGCGTCTTTACATATCAGGATCAATACCGGAATTGAGGAGAGGTCCCAGGCCCGGGTGTAGCGGGCTACTGAGCAAAAAGGGTTCACTTCGGGTCACGGCATGGTGGTTGCCGCCTGCCCGTGGATGGACATCTGCAGATCTTCGATTTAGTAAGATAAGATGTCTTGAAAGAGAAGCTAATTGAAACCAATTTGTAGAACAGTGATCCGCCGATCGGGGATATGTCAAGTTCTCAATCTCGACAGCACTACCGCGCATAAACATCTCGCAGTAAATGAAAAACCGCCTGGCCTTCGGGCTTTGAGACCACAAGCTCCCTTCTAAAACTATTATGGTTCTGGCATAAAGTTTATTAAAAACAAAATATATATGCAGATTTGTCTATTCCATGGAAGTTTCAAGTAAAGCATAAGGAAATGGAAGAGTATACTGAAAAACGACTTATTACATCACGTTGTTTATAGTTCACGATATAAAGTAAGGGTCGATTAAGATTTGGTTATATACGTAGGTGTCGAATAGCCGGCTAAAAAGTACTCCGCTCTCGTCTTGGTTACCGGCGATACACCTCCCCCCTCGAACTTTCCAAAAAAAAAAGGCCACAAATTAATACGGCCAAGGGCGGTACACCAGGTATAATAAATGCTGACCCAGGGGCCGCGCTCGTGCGCGACTAAATACAATAAACAAACCGTACTTAGGTCTTGACGTAAAAGAGTAGCTATCGTAAAAGTCACATGAGTCGTGAGCCTGAGCTGCCGGTAGCTATGTTCCTTAAACATATAAAAGCGTCACTCAGCAATATTACAAGACGCATTAGCCAGGATAGCATGGCCGAATTCATAGCGGCAATTCAAATTATAATTGTTACGAATATTTACACGAATATCTATCATCCAACAGACACTGATTTTAACGCAAAACACAACATCAGTAAACCCAATGGTTATCAAAAACATGTCTGTCGGGTATTACAGAGATGGAAAGATCAACAGAGCTATTCTTAGGGACAAAAAAAACAAGAGTTAACAAGCAAGGTGTATTGGTAAAACTAAATATTATCAAAACATTTGTAATGTCGGTATTATGTTTCAATTTTAAATGAGACAATGCACACTGTTCTATTTAGCGCTGACCATCACCTCTACCTGTTACAGGTAGCTACATGAATCTACTCAAAGTGTATATGTCTGATTTAGCTTAGTTTTATTTGTAGGAGAATAGAATGTGTGTGAAAACTTGTTTTCGCGAGAAAATATCAATTACATATATTATCGACACACACATACACACAACATTTCACACAACACACACAACACACATTACAGTACACACACAGATAGTTTGACACATTATGAAATAAAAAAAAAGCAACATCGTTTCTTTGTGGTGCGTCTCTGTGAGCGATAAGTGTGCTTTATCAGCAGTCATTCATTACTGCAATGGAAAACTTGCAAAAAAAGGACCTTGAAAAAATTTTTTGGCGGAGATGATAGTTAGGAATGTGTAGATTGTGAGTGCTAACGACAACTATGAACATGTTACATGAGGTTGTGGTTTGAACACTGGTGGTGGATAAGGTACAACCCCATAGTTCCGTACACCAAAATGTCAGGTGTGTATCCTGTGTGTGTGTGTCTGTGAGCATATGACAGATCATGTATGTGATGTGTAGGTCGACTGAAATGTGTCCTATATTAGAGGAAGATATGTAACTGAATGAATTGATGCTTGAATGCACTTCCACCAGCGCCATGATTAACAGCAGCTGATAGATTTAAAAAAAAGAAAGAAATAAAACAACCAGTAAACAAAACACAAAAGGAGGGAAAATAGCAGAGTAAAACTAAGATATCACTAAATGTACTCAAGTAAAGTTAAAAGTACACAATTTTTTTGATTTCCCCAAAGAGTACAATTCTGTTGAAAACTACTTAATATTCAGTAATGTGAGTAATGTAATTCCTTGACTTCACACCCTGCAAAAAGTAATTAATAGTTCTAATTTCCTAACAAGTATAATCAGTGGAACACCTGTTCCTAGATAAAACTGCCCCCTAGTTTGAGCTCCGTACAGCTATTCTCATCTTCTAGTTTTTTATTGTGAAATCTATTTTATACACATCATTTCGTTTCTATAACGTGGGAATATATCCTCTATCGTTATTCTTGACAACAAAAAGCAATCAGAGCGCCTGTGTATCACTAGTTTATTTTGATCTTCGTCGAGTCCGCTAGTAGCTTATAGCCCATTAGCATCACCAGCGTGTGTCGAGCTGCACCCGCGTGCATCGTAATACGGCTAGTCCTCCCCATTACCACTTGCTGTACTCACTGTGTACTTGCTTTAATGGCGGATGTTTGTCTACCTTTGGAGAAGCAGAGTGACGACACGGTTCGCAGCTGCATTCGGTAGTAGCTGTGTGCTGGAGGGCCTGGAGAACGCAGATGTCGGGTCCTTCCTGGAGCAGAGGAAGTCCCAGCTGAGAGAGCGGAGAAGCCGCGCTGGAGGACATCTCACGGTGCCTGAACTCACAAGTCCAGGGGTAAACGTATACAGCTGCGCTGTGGCTAACAGTCACCACCACCATTCCACCCCGTGTTGTTGTGTTTCTGGTGTCCTGCACGTCAGGCTCTGGGCTTCCGGTGTGGTGTCTGCACCCGAGGCACGCGTCTCTGCCCAGTGTCCTTCACGCCGTTCCGTTTGTTGCGTTAGGCGAGGTGGACACCACGGACCCTGGGCTGGCTGATCCGGCAGCGGAGGGACGCGGCAGCGGGCCAGGCCCCGGCGCGAACGCGACTTCTCCCCCTCGGTCTTCGGACAGATCTCAACACGGAAGCCGCTTCTCTCCCCTCGTGCGATGGGGAACGGCGACGCTGTGATGTAGTCAGGTGAATCGGTCTGGAGATCGTCGTTCGACACGTACGTGCTAGGTTAGTCTCCGGAAGGTTATAATAGTGTCAGTGCATCGATAGTTCACCCTGTCTCCCGGGGCGCGGTTGTATCGATTGTTTTTCTGCGCAGATACCCGGCTGATGCTACTGTAAGGCCCTGACGTGGTTTGGGAGGAGTCCTCAGAGCGTGGGTTCGTGTTGTTCACGCCGGGGTTAACGACCACCCACGCTAGCCGCTCAACTGGAGACGTGCTGAAGAGGGACTTCAGAGGCTCTGATGCGAGTGGACGTGTTCGAACCGAGCACGTAGCTGGGCTCGCGGCGGCGCACGATTTCATTCGTAGTTCAGGACCGCTGCCCACGTATCGACGATGGAATCGAAAAGAAACAGGTTCATAGTAGACTTTTTGTCCTTTAAATGAGGGATATGGTTATTGTTCATGGTTGTAAAGAACAGAAAACTTGCTCGTTTTATTGTAATAAATGGGAATTTTTGTCTGGTTGTTGAGGGCGAGCCTCCTAGGCTTTTTCGCGCTGATGGCCTGCACCACCTGCAAGCGTTGAGGAGCAGGAGCTGGCTCGCGCACACACACCCCATTCGCCAGGATGCTCTACTGCTCCATTTGAGTAGTAGTAAGCCAATTTCTCAAAATAACTGCTGATGATGGCTGTTTGTTATACCACACGTAAATATGACAGCTAATTGAGCTGGGTTCCAATCTATCAGTAATACTGTGTTTGTTCCCCGACACACAGAGCAGTGAGGCAAATATACCTTAAGTAGGATCTAGAAAATAAATGTATCGTGATTAGGACCTAGACAAACGTTAACCACACCCCTAACTGTGATGCCAACCACGAGCAATTTTTAAGTGTGTGGCCCCTCATCACACTCTAGAGCACTGGTGCGATCACCCCAAAGCAGTTTATGTGTTACACACTTAGAAATGACACAGTATAACAGTTTGGAGGGTACTCTGTCACACTGAAACCTGGGACTGTAAACCCCATCACGCCCACGCCCTTAGTGTATCGCTCCCCCCCCCGATCACACGTAGCACGTCCCACCCCCCCTCCACTTTTTCACAACCTAGCCCCCTGTCAGACTGTCGCTAGCCCGTCTGACGGTCGTGGGGGGGTGTGGTGCACAATCTATCGGCACTGAAGTTCTGTTGACGGGCCCCCCCCCCCCGGCACGCTTTGGCCCCGGGATACCGGTTGTCATCCCGCATATTCGCCCACACCAGTGTCGGACTTGCTAACTACCGAGTTACAGCGTCCGGTCGCCTGCACCCAGAATAACTCCTCGTAGCTTGCTGGCTACTGGTATTAGTCTGGGTTTTGCGAAAATCATGGTCGATTGCGTTATCCCAGCGACAGGCACTACAGATCCCCTCCTACCAGAATTGTAATTTCCCTCGAAGACCTGTTGTACTATCCCGCCTGATGAGGCCCCCTTAAGCACATGAGTTTCCTAATTTCGGAGATTTTAACATCAATTGATATACAAATGATGCATTAGGACTTGCGTTTTTACTAACTTATTAAACTGTTTTGGTGTAAAGCAAAATGTCACCGGGCCCACTCATCGTTTTAATCATACGCATTTAGACTTAATTATATCGCATGGAATCGATATTACTGACATAGATATCGTACCTCAAAGTGATGATGGTACTGACCATTTCCTTGTATCGTGCATTCTGCGTTATTAATATATATAATAACTATATAGCTTGGCGTTATCGTCCGGGCAGAACTATTGTTCCAGCCACCAAAGACAGATTCGCAAATAACCTGCCTGATTTATCTCAACTGCTCTGTGTACCCATAAATACACATGAACTAGACAAAATGACTGGCAATATGGGCACTATCTTCTCTAATACATTAGAAGCTGTTGCCCCCATCAAATTGAAAAGGTTAGAAAAAAGCGTGCTGTGCCATGGTACAACAGTAATACCCGCAGCTCTCAAGAAAGAAACTTCGTAGTCTTGGCGCAAATGGAGAAAAAACTAACTTGGAAGTTTTTTAGAATTGCGTGGAAAAAACAGTATGTCCAGCTATAGACAGGCTCTAAAAACTGCCAGGGCCGAGCATATCCACAAACTCATAGAGAAAACAACAAAAACAATCCAAAGGTTTTTATTTAGCACAGTGGCTAAATTAAAAAATAACCAGGCGCCACCCGATCTAAATATTCCCTCACAGTTAAATAGTAATGACTTTATGAATTTCTTCACTGATAAAATAGATAACATCAGAAATACAATAACAAATGTAGATTCTACAGCGTCTAATACTTTAGGTTTATCTATAAGCACCCAAAGATAAACTGCAGTGCTTTACAACTATAGGACAGGAAGAGCTAAATAAACTTATCACTGCATCTAAACCAACAACATGTTTATTAGATCCTGTACCCACTAAATTACTGAAAGAGTTGTTACCTGTAGCAGAAAAACCGGCTTCTCAATATTATTAACTCGTCGTTATCTTTGGGTCCGATCCCAAAACCATTCAAGCTGGCGGTTATTAAGCCTCTTATTAAAAAAACACAACTAGATCCTAGTGAACTGGCAAATTACAGACCCATTTCAAATCTTCCATTTATGTCTAAAATTTTAGAAAAAGTTGTGTCTGCTCAATTGTGCTCCTACCTGCAAAAAAAATGATCTCTATGAAGAATTTCAGTCGGCGTTTCAGGCCCCATCATAGCACAGAAACTGCACTTGTTAAAATTACAAATGACTTGCTTCTTGCATCAGACCAAGGCTGCATCTCATTGCTAGTTTTACTTGATCTTAGTGCTGCGTTCGACACCATAGATCACGACATACTCATAGATAGATTACAAAACTATACAGGCATCCAAGGGCAGGCTTTAAGATGGTTCAGATCCTACCTGTCCGATCGCTACCACTTTGTTTATCTAAATGGGGAGTCATCTCATTTATCACCAGTAAAATATGGAGTGCCACAAAGATCTGTCCTAGGTCCTCTGCTATTTTCAATATACATGTTTGCCCCTTGGTAATATCATTAGAAAATACGGGATTAGTTTCCACTGTTATGCTGATGATACTCATTCTATATATCTCAACAAGACCAGGTGAAACTTCAATTGCCAAAACTCTGAAACATGTTACCTGTTCCTGGTGCAGAAAAGCCTAGTTCATGCATTCAATTACCTCTAGACTGGGACTATTGTAATGCACTGCTGGTTGGGTTGTCCTGCATCCTCAATGACAAGCTACAGGTAGTCCCAAAATGCAAGCAGCTAGAGTCCTTACCAGGTCAAGAAAAATAGGATCCATATTACCTTACAATACTTACAGTCGCTGCACTGGCTACCTATTAAGTTCCATTATCAGTTTACAAAATATTATTATTACGTATAAAAGGCCATTAATGGCTTGGCTCCTGCCTGCCTAACTAGTCTTCTACCACGCTCTGACCCATCACGCTCCCCTAAGGTCACAAAGCGGCTGGACTTTTGATGGTACCCTAGTATAGCAAAGTTCCACTAAAAGGAGGGGTAGAGCTTTTACTCATTGGCTCCCCAAACTCTGGAATAGCCTTCCTGATAATCTTCCAGGAGGTTCAGACACACTCTCTCTGTTTAAATCTAGGATAAAAACACACCTCTTTTGGCCCAAGCTTTATTCCAATCATGCATCTCATAATTTTTGGACTGCGGTTAATTCTGATCAAATGTGCATTGTATTCTTCAGCTTGGGTTAAGCTAATAATTTTTACTTGGCTGGAACAGCAGCTTCATTAATTATGTCTCTATTTGTTTCTCTGCTTTGCCACGGGATGTACACAAGCTCCAGTCTGGCTCCATACACCTGAGAAGATATGATGCCAACCCCTTCAGAGGACCTCAGATGATGCTACCCAGAGACAACATACAGAACTACCACATTTTGCTATAAGTTTGATTGCATAATTGCGTGTTACTAAGTGTTAATCGTTGTTTGTTTACGTCTTTTTAGTGCATTTTTCTGAACTTCTGCTATATGCACATGAACTGACAGTCCACCACTGATAAGCACTACTAATAGTGTAGAAACTTATTTTCTGTAAAGTTGCTTTGTATGATTTGTATCTGTACAAACGCGATACAAATAAACTTGAATGGAATGAATTGAATAATCAAATAGTCATACTGTACTGAGTAACATATCTACTAAATAAGAGCTAGCTCTATTATCTAATGAAATAAACTTACTATTATATTTATAAAAGGTCTTACATAAGTTCCTTAAGAATAACCACTAGTAGCAAAATGAATAAGTAGACCTAGATACTAGTATCTAAAAAAAATAAGTACTAGTAGCATGAACATACAGTGCCTTGCGGAAGTATTCATACCCCTTAATTTTTTTTTGTTATGTTGCTGTCTTATGTTAAAACTTCTTTAAATTACTTTTTCCCCACATTAATCTACACCCCATACACCATACTGTAAAGCAAAAACAGGATTTTTACCTCTTTGCAATTTTTAAAAAATAAACACTTAAAAATAATTCCATTGGCATAACCATTCATACCCTTATCTGGGGACAGCTGGAAATTTAGCTCAGGAGCATTTATATTGCTTATATAGATGTTCCCTACACTTCAAGTGAAGTTAACCTGTGGCAAATTCAATTGAGTGGGTATGATTTGGAAGGAACATGTTTTAATTATAGGTCTAACAGCTAATAATGGATACCAGAGCAAAAACCAAGCCCTGATGTCAAAATAACTGCCTGTAGAGCTCTGAAACAGGTTTGCGTCCAAGCCACACATCTGGAGAAGTTCAGAAAAGCATTCTGACTCATTGAAGGTTCACAGAAGCTATGTAGCTCCTGTAACCCTTTAAATGGAAGAAGTTTGAAATGGGCCAGGACCGCGTCATAGAGCTGGCCCTTCTGGCCAAACTAAGCAATTGATGGAGAAGCGCTTGGTTTTGAGTGGGTGACCAAGAACCTTACGGTCACTCTAGTTACCTTCCAGTGATCATATGTGTAGATAGGAGAAATCGACAGAAGGACCAATATTACTGCAACACTCAATCGGTGATCTGGGCTTTATGGCTGTGGTGGGCCAAAACTCAATCCTCTCGTTCAGTGAAGACCATGAAAATACACTTATAATTTACAAAAAAGCCCCTAAAGTGACCTATGATACACAATTCTCTGGTCTGATGAACCTCAATTTCCAGCATCGTTTTAAGGAAACCAGGCACTGCTCATCGCCTGAGGGTACCATCCCACAAGTTAAAGTGTGCTGGTAGCAGCCTCAGCGTGTGGGGGCGTTTTTCGCGTCAGGGACTGAGGGACTCATCAGAGTAGAAAAACAGTCAGTTGCACCACAATATTGAGATAGCCTAATGAAAACCTAGTCTAGAGCATCAGAACTCAGCTGTGCAGAAGGTTCCCTTCCAGCAGGGCACATGACCTAGCACACAGCAAGAGTGGCTTATAGACAACTCTGGTGAATGTCCTTGAATGTCACATATTTTATTGAGAAACCCCCCCCCCCCCACACCTGACAGAGCTTTGAAGAGGTGTAAGAGATGAGGAGAAATATGGGCCAGATAATTGCAAAATGCTGATGAGCAAATGCTTGTTGAATCAAACAAAAAAGACATGAGGCTGTAAAGGTGCTTCAGCTAAATATTTAGCTGTTTATATTTGTTTTATTTTTTTGTTTTTTTTTTATAAATTTACAAAGTTCTGTTTTTGTCAATATGGTGTATGGAGTGTAGATCTCGGTGGATTGATGTGAGAAAAAAAAAATAATTGTAAAGTGAGGTTAACAAAAAGGCACCAACACATAACAAAACATGAAAAATATGAAGGGGAATGAATACTTTCGCAAGGCACTGTAGATAGTACATTTTATGTTTATAAAGGATTAAATGTTAATACAGCTTGCCATACTTATCCCTATGTCACCAAGAAAAAGTCATACAGGTTTGAAGCGACATGAAGGTGAGTAAATAACAGGATTTTCATTTTTGTGTCAACTGTTCTTTTTCATATTACTCCTGCAGTACTACCTTTTATTTATTCATTTGTTTAGAAATATTTTTATAATTAAAAATGCTGTATGTATGTGATTTGCAACAGAAAGTAAAAAAAAAGAACAATTGGCCATACTAACTAAAATTTTAATGAATTTTTTTCAGTCTAACTTTTAATTATTCCACAAAACTAAAAAGAGCAAATTTAGTCCAAAAACAAAAAATTCAAAATTCATCAGAAAAAATTATTAAATATACACTCGCCGGCGACTGCTATTAAAATTACACCTGTTCAGTTGCTTGGTAACACCAACCTGAAATTACTAATCACCAATCACATGGCAGCAACTCTCAATGCATTTAGGCATCTAGATGTAGTGAAGAATGACTTGTCAGAAGTTCAAACCGAGCATCAGAATGGGGAAGAAAATGGCTTGTAAGTGGCTTTGAAACCGTGGAGCGGTTGTTGGTGCAGATTGAGCTGATCTGAGTATTTCCAAAAACTGCTGATCTGCTGGGATTTTTCGCGCTTTAACCATCTCTAGTGTTTACAGAAAAAGGTCAGAAAAGATACAATATCCAGTGGAGCGGTTGTGTGGATGAAACATGCCTTGTTGATGTCAGAGTTCACAGGAGAATGGCATCCAGACTAGAGATGCTAGTAAGGCATCAGAACTCCAAATAACCACTTGTTACACCAAGGATAGGCAGAATACACCATGCTTTGGCGAATGCACAACACGTCGAACCCTGGAAGCAGATGGGTTACAGCAGCAGAAGAGCACACCGGTTCTTCTCCTGTCAGCTAATAACAGGAACGAGCCTACAATTCACACAGCTCACCAAATTGGACAATAGAAGATTGGAAAAACGTTGCCCTTGTCTTATGAGTCCTCGATTTCTGCTGCGACATTCAGATGGTAGGGTCTAATTTGGCATAAAGAACAGCAACATGGATCCATCTGCCTTGTCTCAACGGTTTCAGCTGGGTGTGGTGATTTATGGTGTGGGGGATTTTCATGGCACACTTTGGACCCTGGTACCAACTGGCATCGGCTAATGCCACACCTACCTGAGGATGTTAGCTGACCATGTCCATCCA
>NC_056595.1:11891882-11892362 GCF_018340385.1 Cyprinus carpio | reverse complement strand
AATATTAAATTAGTGTAATTTTTAATAAATAAATAATACAAATATGTTGACGATAAAAAATGTATTTAAAATAAATAAATAATAATAAACCAATAAAATTAGATATAAATAAAAATAAATATTAAATACAAAATACATTAATACATTTAAAAAAAAAAAATAGATTCAAATCTACAAATACAAATTTGTGAATAAATGGTAAATAAATATACATTTAACAGTGTCAGCACTATAATATGTAGGAAAAACAAACAAACATAATATACAGCTTAATAGATACTAGATATTTTCCAAATAATGTTTTAAACATATTTATGTTATTATTATTTTTTTTTAAATATTATAAATTGTGTCTCACTTCAATAAACCTTGCAAGAATTATCCTATTTAGGTGATCATTTATAGTATTAGTGTATTTTTGGACAGACGTTGATGTATTTTAATAGCGCATGTAAGTGAATATGCAAATCATATAATATT
>NC_056595.1:11878789-11885494 GCF_018340385.1 Cyprinus carpio | reverse complement strand
TGTCTGTCTCTCACGTCTGTCTCTCTTCTTCCATGTCTGTCTCTCACGTCTGTCTCTCTTCTTTCATNTGTGTGCGTGCTTGATATTTTCATCCTGTTAGTCTTTTTTTTAAATCTCCAATTTCTCCAAATTTCCTCCAAAGCCGTTTCCTCCATGACACCAACCTCCAGGAAGTGACATCATTTTGGAGGGAAAACAGCAAACACAGTTGTATCTATAGAACTGAAACAGGTATGGTAATATTAAAACTTTAAAGATGGTTAAAAGCAGTATTAACATTAGTTGACACCCACATATAAATTAACTCTAAAGGAACATTAATTAGGTTCCGTTTTAGTTTTATTTCCATCATGTAAATAAATAAAGTTTAAGTCTGTGAGGGTTGATCAGAGAATATTTTATAGAAAAACACAAGCATGATTTATTATTATTATTATTATTATTATTATTATTATTACAGCAGAATTCAATTTGTATTTTATGAGTATAAATACGTATAAACAGACCAAATAATATTACTGGAATGGTAACTAACTACATTAAAAAAAAGTTTCTTATTAGACTTATTAAACATTATTAGTTAAGTAATAAGGTCAGTAGCGCTTAATATATCCAAAGAAAATTGTATCGGGAAAAAAACCACTTTATTTTCAATTGATCGAGTCATTTATCGTAGATGATTGACAGATTTGTGAATGAATTTTGCGTTGTCCTCACCTGTGTGGGCGGGTCTTCTAATGAAAAGGCGTGCTGTGATTGGGCAGCGTGTCTGCGCTCTGCCGCTGTGTGGGCGGGCCTGTTTTTCGGATTGGTCTATTTCTCGTTGTGACAGTTGTATGGGCGGGGAATGTGTTTGGAGGACGCGCTGTGATTGGTCAGCGTCTCTCCTGGTTACCAGCCCTCCCTAAACGCAACAACAACACAGACGCTCCAGCAAACAGAAGGACGATTTCAGCTGAGAAATGTCATGGACAGTAAGTTGACAGCTTTATTATCAGACACGTTTATTTCAGAGTGTGTAGAAATGAATACTAGAGTGAATTTGATGATTTAAATCGTAGAGCTTAATGGCGGAGATGGTTTGCGTGTTGTTAGCAGAGAGGCTAATTTTCAGCATGTGAACATCTGTATAACATCTGTATAACATCTGTCCGGGTTCAGTATAAGCTTTGGAACCTGGTACAAACAAAAGCTTTACATTAACAAAGCATTGTTAAACATTATAGATGTGCATGTATACGTACACCATCAAAAAAGGTGTTTAATTAAAGGTGAACTGTGATTAGATGTGTCATGTGCACCTGACAGAAAATTTAAATAATAATTCTCAATCAAGAGCAAATCTCCTTTCTTTGTCAGCTATAAACTGCACTCACACTTCGTTTTCTTCTTTCTCCTGTCTGTTTTCCCTCTTCTCTTCTGATTCATGCCTCCTCTAGTGTCCAGATGCTGTGATTGAAAAACAGTGCAGATGCTGTAAGAGCATCTGTCTCTCACGTCTGTCTCTCTTCTCCACGTCTGTCTCTCACGTCTGTCTCTGTTCTTCCAGTCTGGCTCTTCACGTCTGTCTCGCTTCTTCACACGTCGCTCTCACGTCTGTCTTCTTTTCCATGTCTGTCTCTCGTCTTTCATGTCTGTCTCTCAGTCCGTCTCTTCTTCCAGGTCTGTCTCTCTTCTTTCATGTCTGTCTTCTTCTTTCATGTCTGGTCTCTCAGTAGTCTCTCTTTTTCCCTGTCTGTTCTTTCTTTCATGTCTGTCCTCTCCGATCCGTCTCTCTTCTTCCATGTCTGTCTCTTACGGGCCTGTCTCTCTCTTCTTCCATGTGCTGTGTCCCTCACGCCTGTCTCTCTTCTCTTCCATGTCTGTCTCTCACGTCTCACCTCTTCTTCCATGTCTGGTCTCCCCTCTTCTTCCACGCCTGTCTCTCACGGGCCCTCACTCTCTTCTTCCAAGGTCTGTCTCTCTTCGTCCATGTCTCTCTCTCTCTCCTTCGCGTCTGTCTCTCTCTTCTTTCATGTCTTTCGTCTCCGATCCAAGCCTGTCTCTCTCTTCTCTGTCTTCCATGTCTGTCTCTCTTCTCTTATGCGTCTGTCTCTCACGCCCCGCCTTCCTCTTCTTCCATGTCTGTGTCTACGGGCTCCTGTCTCTCTCTTTCTCTTCCATGTCTGTCTCTTCGCCTTGTCTCTCTCATGTTCATGTCTGTTCCCTCCGCCTGTCTCTCTTTCTCTCTTCCATGTCTGTCTCTCTTCTTCCACGCCTGTCTCTCACGCCTGTCTCTCTCTCTTCTCTTCCACGCCTGTCTCTCTCACGCCTGTCTCTCTTCTTCCATGTCTGTCTCTCTTCTTCTCTCATGTCTGTCTCTCACGCCCCGCCTCTCTTCCATGTCTGTCTCTCTTCTTTCTGTCTGTCTCTCTCTTCTTCATGTCTGTCTCTCACGCCTGTCTCTCTTTCTCTTCCATGTCTGAGTTCTCTTCTTCTGCGTCTGTCTCTCACGCCCGCCTCTTCTCTCTTCCATGTCTGTCTCTTACGCCTCGTCTCTCTCTCTTCTTTCTGCGTCTGTCTCCTCACGCCTGTCTCTCTTCTTCCATGTCTGTCTCTTCCTTTCCCATGTCTGTCTCTACGCCTGTCTCTCTCTCCCATGTCTGTCTCTCTTCTTTCAGTGTCTGTCTCTCTCTACGCCCCGGCTTCCTCTTCTTCCATGTCTGTCTCTTACGCTCGTTCCCTCTCTTCTTCCACAGTCTGTCTCCTCACGCCTGTCTCTCTCTTCTTCCATGTCTGTCTCTCACTAGCCTGTCTCTCTCTTCTTCAAGTGTCTGTCTCTCGTCACGCCTGCCCTCTTCTTCTACGCCTGTCTCTTACTCTCACGTCTCTCTTTCTCTCTTTCTTACCTGTCTCTCACGTCCTGTCTCTCTTCTTTCATGTCTATCTCTCGCGCCTATCTCTCTCTCTTCTTCCATGTCTGTCTCAAGTGTCTGTCTCACGCCTTTCTGTTGTGACATATCTGTGTATGCTGCATGCAACAACATGCTATGATAATCCAAATGACTCCCATTCCTCAGATCTTAATTCTCTTTTCAATGAGCTGTTCTTAAAGACTCAAGCAAATCAGTCCCCTCAGACTCAAGAGATATTGGTTCAAAAATTCAAAATATGCTGAAAAATGCCTACTCTCGTGGCTACATCCGAGATTAGGGATGGGTTTGTTTCTTCCATCAGATTTTGAGAAATTAAGCATGACACCAGTGTCTCAGCAAATGGATGCTCTTGCGGTAGATAGGTGTCATCCGGTCAAAAAACAGCTTGATAAAAAAACATCCACAATAATAATCAACACCCACTCCAGTCCATCAGTTATCATCTGGAGAAGACAAAAAGCTGCGAGCTTATGAGACCTAAAATCCCTCATTAAGGCATTTTTAACTTTAAACCATGCTTCTGGATAAAATATGAGATATAATATCCACTGCTTTCTCCAGTGAAAAGAAAGAGAGAGAAGAAATATGCACAGATCAAGTAGAAATCTGCACTGCTTTACAGTCCAAAACTAGTATGTAGGTGTATTTTTGATGTGAGAGACAACAACGGGATTAGGATTTCTTTTCACTGGAGTGAAGCGTTATTATAGTTATGTGGACTTTTGTGTGTGAATGATTACTTTAAAGTTTTTTTTTTTTCTATGTTATAATACTTGCTTCTGTCACAGGTTAATATGCAGAGTCAACTGTTTGTCCAACTAATGACAAACAGACAAACTATCATTATTTTGCATGTCTTCTATGAGCATTTTTGTTTCCTTAAAAATTGCTAAAGAATCGCTCAGGAACCCCACACAAAATGACTGGGAAATTCGCTGAGATTCCCAGCCTGTCAAGCAATCGTCTCTCTGTGTCTGTGCAGCTTTATGCATCATCTGGGTGTCTCTGGCATTGTCCAGATTTCTTTCGACTGAGAGTTGTGCTTAATCTGTGTAGGAGCCTGTGGAGGAGCAGGGGAGGGGAAAGCCACTCTCTGCCGGAGGAGAAGCTGGGATGAATATTTCTAATCAACCTGCAGCATAAAAAAACAGGAAGTTTGATGACACACCGGACACAAACGCATGTAAACACAGGTCAGGATAACGCAAAAATAGGCTGCTAATCCGTGTGTGAGGCCTGGCTGGATAGATTAGCTACTTCATTACAAGCACAGCAGGAAATCACATGTGCAAAACGCTTGCTCGGGCCCACGCGGATGCTCCATAAGAGTGGGACCTACGGCTTAATGAGCTGCTCTGATTGGCTGAAAAACCAGCCAGGTGTGAAATTCTTAACAGGCCGTGTGTGGGAAATTTGTAGAGTTAAGTCTTTGGAACCCAGCTGCTTGTAAAATAAGCAGCCGCGATTGAAAACAAAAATCTTGTCTTTCTCCAGAACGCACACAATGATTCAGAAAGTTTTATCTCATTCAGATCTCTCATCTCTTGTCTTTCATTGAGATATTCTAAAATAGCCAAATTGAAATCTAATATGATGAGGTTTGTTATTGGCCTTATAAGCAATTTAAATTTGACATTTAAAAGTATTGGCTTTGTGCATTTATCATTGAATATATATTTCTTGAATGATTTTAATTATTATTATAATTAAAGTATAATTTGTGACATTTGTGCCACAAGACACGCAGATGTTACACAAGATTTTCTATTTCATTTCTGTTTAACTTTCTATTCATCAAAGAACTCCCAATTTGAAAAAAAAAAAAACTTTATCATGGTTTCCACACAAATTATAGAGCAGCACAACAGCTTCTCAACACACAATATCAGAAATGCTCTTTGTTAAGCAAATCCAGCATACATTATGATTTCTAAGATCATGTATACCAGCACTGGAGTAAAATCCAGCTGCGCATCACAGAAAATAAATTACATTTTAAAAATATATTCACAAAGAAAAACAGCTATATTAAATTGTAAATAATATTTAACAATTTTACTGCTTAATTTTACTGTGCTTTTTGAGCAAAATAAATGCACCCTTGGTGAGCAGAAGAGGCTTCTTTTACAAACTCCACACTTTTAAACAGTATTGTCGTTGACAATTTAAAAAAACTTTGACTTGGGTAGAATTTACTATAAACTAACCGTCACAGAAAAACCAAATGTTTAAGCTTTCTTGGTAAGACATTAAACTGCATGCATTAAGCGATCAAAATGTGAGATATATTGCTGGGAAAGTGGGATCTATAATAGGGGTTAAATGTAGTGTGAAATGCCTGAATGTACCAAAATTAATAAACTTTTTATCGCCATTGAACACAGGCTGACAAGTTAATTTATCATTTATACTCCTGACCATTTAGCAACGATGTCTAGGGCGCCTGAAGCACATCCGTTTAAGTGCCATGGTTTCTCCCGATTACCGTGATGTTTCTCACTCAGTAAATGTGAGACGATCCTGATGCTGGTTTTATGTGCCTCTCAGGGCTGAGAAGACTGCAGAGAAGCGGACCCTCGACAGGCCGAAGTTGGAGCTTTAGAGCAAGGCTTCAATCTGTACATCAACGGGCGCCATGTCAGCACAGCTAATGCGGCTCAGGAACAGCAGGAAAAGCATCCAGCCTTCAGGTAGCGCCCATCCGGCCTGAACACGGGAGAAACACTCACACTGCAGGTGAACACTCACCTTTCACGCCATGTGGCAGTGTGCAAGCATCTTCCTGTGACCGCCTGAATGACACAAAGCTGCCTGTTCACATAGATTCCTCTCCCAGGAGAGAGTGGGAGAGGTGTAAAGGAGCAGCTCAGCAGAAACAGAGGAGCCACATAGCTTTGAGAAAACACAGAGACGACGATGGGTGCAGGTACACACACGCCCCTGTTACTGCTAATGGCCTGATAAGTCACTGTTGCTGCCGCCAAGGCCCCGCCATCTCTATACTCAAGTTATTTTTCCTTCCTTGTTTCTGTAATAACGCTACTTGTATTTTAACGATATGCACATTACCATAGGAATCTGTGTACATCTGCACTGAGAAAGGAAGTAAAGTGAAGATTTCTACTCAGAGCACAGATAATCTCGATGACTTTGAGCGCGTATGCAGAGTGCGGATATGGAGGTGAGAATACATATATGTGTGTGTGTCCAGTGAATTGTGCAGTTATCATCTCAGAAAATGTTCTGGCCAGTCTAGAGCATACCACAGTTCATAAGCTCCACCTGACAACTGTGATTCTTAAACTAAATGGAGCATATTTTTTTTAATATTTTAAGGTAAGTTAATGTAGTTAGGTATTATTGCTGTCAGAAAACATTATTATTTCCTCCTAATTCTAAAGACATCAACCTATATATTTAAATATATAAGGGCTAAACGGTGATATTTTGTAGTTATGTTACACTACAGGGATTTTTTCTTTTCTTTTTTTTTTTTTTTTTTTGTTGTGTTTTTTTTCTCATAATTCATATTTTGGATTTAACCTGTCAACATTTTCATCTGGCTGGAAAATATGATTTTATTAATTTTTTTTTAATTTTCTAATTTTAAATATATAGTTTTTATCTATATTTTTTTCATGTTTATTTTTTAAATTATTTTAAAAATAACTTATTATAATTTTTTTCACACATAATATTTTCTCAGATTTGAAGAATTCTTACCAAAAAAAAAAAATAATAATAAAAAATTAAGTTACTAGCTTTTATTTATAGAACAAACACAGGAAAC
>NC_056595.1:11877932-11878115 GCF_018340385.1 Cyprinus carpio | reverse complement strand
TAGTCATTTAGCATTTTATCCAAAGTCACTTAAAAATGAGGACAATACAAGCAATCAAAACTAACAAAAGCAATAAGATGTAAGGGCTGTGAAAAATCTTGGTTAGTCTAACGCAGCACACGTACCAAATTTTTTTTTTAAGAACAAGTAGATAGAATAGAATTAGAATAGAGAGTTCTAGAT